>NW_024883649.1:0-60966 GCF_019059575.1 Amphibalanus amphitrite
AAACGCTTTTCACCTGGTGGCCAGTAGAGGAACTAACAGTTACTACAACTGACCGTCAGAAGCACCCAACACACACCGTGCCGCTCCAGTAACATACCAGGATGTAGACCCAGTCGGGCAGCTCTCCGGCGTCGGAAGCCGCAGCTGGTCCAGCAGTGACAGCAGCCGGCCGGCGCTGCCCTCCAGCGCCGCCGACAGGCGTTCACGTCCACCACCTGACGGACAGACGTTACACGGTCAGCAAAGGCGACACTCGGTCGAGGAAGTGGCGTTGGGTCATCGGATGCAGAGCATCGCCGCAGCACACAGACAGACAGGAATGTGCGACAACGCAACCCGTTGGAGTAACATGACCGAATAAATGCACCGAAAAATGCTCTGGTCTGTTCTCCATTACTTATAATAATAAAAAATGAAAGAACAACTGAGATGAGGGAAAGGAGTGAGGCGTTGTTAGGGTCCCCGTGCAATACGCCCGGTGCGGTGACTGACCTCTGCGCGCTAGCTGGAGAGCTGGTTAACCCGGCTGACGACCTTCTGTACCTCCTCGGCGGAGAGCGGGTGGCCGTTGGTGGCCCGCCGCAGCCCGTCCCGGTAGCCGGCCGCCCCATCCGGCGACACGCCCTGGGGAGTCATAGCATAACACTCAGGCAGGTTCAGGTTTCAGTCCGACACACAGAACCGTCCGGCGACACGCCCTGGGGGCGACACATGGGCGCGCTCAGGGCTCAGGTACAGGTCTCGCGAGATTAAGCGGTAGGTTTTGCACTTTTACATTTCCGGTTATATCTCAGAAACTAATCGATCTACGATGAAGCCATTTTACACGATCATGGCCGGCTTGTTACCCAACAAGTCGATCGCATCTTCAACACTTAAAAGCTTAAGACGACGAAGATATAGCCTGAAGTACACTAAATTTTCTAGGTGCAAAAACTACCGCTAAAACCCGCGAGCCCTGTACCATGCACAAGGGCGCCGTGTGCAGTGTCTGTGTGTCCCTGACTGACCTGCAGCGGTGACGCTGTCACAGAAAGCACCTGTTCATTGCCCAATGGATCCAGCCCAGTTCCGGCCGGCCGAGTGCCCGCACGTACGCAGCCAGTGTTACGGTCTGTGTTTGATCTATGTTACGGTCTGTGTTCAATCTATTTTACGCCCTGTGTAACGACCTGCGTTACGGCTTGTGTTACGGTCTGTGTTACATACCCTGTTCTGGGCGGTCTCCACCTTGACACTCCTAGCGTCCCAGAGTCGGTACTGGTAGACGTGCGCGTTCTCCGCCGAGACGTCCCGCAGGTGAACGAGCAGGTTCTGTAGGCCGACCAGCGTCTCAGCTGGCACCTGAGAAGGTCAGGGGAGGGTAGGGGAGGTCAGTGGTATACTGGTGTCTGACATAGACCAGCGGACAGGGGGGAGGGGAGAGGGAGAGGAGTCTGGTGGCGCAGTAGGACCGTTCCGCGCTTGAAAGTGGACACATCTGAGGACCGTTCCGCGCGCGCTGACACTCCCTCTAGAACCGTTCTGCGAGCAGTCAGACATGCAGACCGGACTGATGTTTGAAACTTTGACATAATAAACTTAAATTAATTCGACACAGGTAGCCTAACCGCATGTGTTTTTTATATCGCGGACAAAAAAGTGGGGATTGTTGGGTTAAGCAGGGAGTCACCGATGTTAGATCCCTCTCTGGGTCCTTTCATAGGTCACGGTCCTGACCCGAGATAGCTGAGCTGTGTCGCAGCCCTGACCTCAGGGCTCAGACGGCTGAGCTGTGCACGCCGTCGGCTCGGCCGTCAGTCGCCACAGCCGCTGACGCCAGTGTCCAAACAGCTCCAAACAATATCCGGCCCTGTATAGCAGGATAAGCCATCAGAGGCGGGAGTGATCAATGGAGGGACGCGAAACACTAACGCCAAGGGGATGACAACTGCTGAGGAATAAAGAAACTACATGAGATGATGTTTTTCGTACTCCAGCGTAGTACGAAAAACATCATCTCACGCTCTCAGTCCCAGCGGATAAAAACAACACCAAAGAAAGAAACTACATGCAGGTACACTGGGAACACGTCATGCTGGAGTTGACGTGTTCCCAGCCCGTCCTGTACCATGCAGCCCGTTCCGGTGATCACTCCCGCCTCTGATGGCTTATCCTGCTATACAGGGCCGGATATTGTTTGGAGCTATTTGGACACTGGCGTCAGCGGCTGTGGCGACTGACGGCCGAGCCGACGGCGTGCACAGCTCAGCTGTCTGAGGTCAGGGCTGCGACACAGCTCAGCTATCTCGGGTCAGGACCGTGACCCCCTATGAAAAGACCCAGAGAGGGATCTAACATCGGTGACTCCCTGCTTAACCCTAACAATCCCTACTTTTTTCTCCGCGCTATAAAAAAACACATGCGAGTTATAAAAAAACACATCCCTACCAACCAGTCCCTATCAACCAGTTAATTAATTCGACACAGGTACTCTAACCGCATGTGTTTTTTATATCGCGGACAAAAAAGTGGGGATTGTTAGGGTTAAGCAGGGGAGTCACCGATGTTAGATCCCTCTCTGGGTCCTTTCATAGGTCACGGTCCTGACCCGAGATAGCTGAGCTGTGTCGCAGCCCTGACCTCAGACAGCTGAGCTGTGCACGCCGTCGGCTCGGCCGTCAGGCGCCACAGCCGCTGACGCAAGGGTCCAAACAGCTCCAAACAATATCCGGCCCTGTATAGCAGGATAAGCCATCAGAGGCGGAAGTGATCAATGGAGGGACGCGAAACACTAACGCCAAGGGGATGACAACTGCTTAGGAATAAAGAAACTACATGCAGGTACACTGGGAACACGTCATGCTGGAGTTGACATGTTCCCAGCCCGTCCTGTACCATGCAGCCCGTTCCGGTGATCACTCCCGCCTCTGATGGCTTATCCTGCTATACAGGGCCGGATATTGTTTGAAGCTGTTTGGACACTGGCGTCAGCGGCTGTGGCGACTGACGGCCGAGCCGACGGCGTGCACAGCTCAGCTGTCTGAGGTCAGGGCTGCGACACAGCTCAGCTATCTCGGGTCAGGACCGTGACCCCCTATGAAAAGACCCAGAGAGGGATCTAACATCGGTGACTCCCTGCTTAACCCTAACAATCCCTACTTTTTTCTCCGCGCTATAAAAAAACACATGCGAGTTATAAAAAAAAACACATCCCTATCAACCAGTCCCAAACAATGTACCAAATTTGAGCGCAATCGGCGTGGCAGTTCAGGGTTCAAGATATATGAGCAACCCAAAATCGCTACTGCAGCAGAATAACGAACACTCTTGGCCCTTCACGTCGCACGTGTCATGACGCCCACCATGATACATCAGTTGTAGTCAATAACTCACCAAGATACATCAGTTGTAGTCAATAACGAGATGGAAGGGATAGGATTAGCGCAACAAAGAGTAACGCAGGTCAATCAGCCTAGCGGTTGCTGACTTACAAGCCTATTAAAAACGTTACAGGAATACGCTTCGCTAGCTCAATCGTAATAGAGTAGAATCATTACATATATGCAATTGCTACTATTTCCTGGTTTTCTTTATAGGCCATGGCTTGGTAACTGATAACTCTGCTGCCCTGTAATGAGTCCGGCCCGCTGTCGCGAGTGAACACACTCGCACTGACTGACTGGACCACCAGCCGAGACGCTGCTGACTCTGGTGGTGAATGGTGAGCGGAAGAGGAGAAAGTTTACGCCAAAGCTGAAGCAACTCTACATTGCTGTACAGCTAATACGCTTTTCACCTGGTGGCCGGTAGAGGAACTAACAGTTACTACAACTGACCGTCAGAAGCACCCAACACACACCGTGCCGCTCCCAGTAACATACCAGGATGTAGACCCCAGTCGGGCAGCGCTCCGGAGTCCGGCAGCCGCAGCTGGTCCAGCAGTGACAGCAGCCGGCCGGCGCTGCCCTCCGGCGCCGTCCGACAGGCGTTCACGGCCACCACCCTGACGGACAGACGTTACACGGTCAGCAAAGAGACGACACTTGGTCAGCGGACAGTGGCGTTGGGTCATCGGATGGCAGAGCATCGCCGCAGCACACAGACCAGACAGGACTGTGCCGACAACGCAACCCCGTTGGAGTAACATGACCCTAATAAATTCACCGAAAATGCTCTGGTCTGTCTCCATTACTTATAATAATAAAAAATGAAAGAACAACTGAGATGAGGGAAAGGAGTGAGGCGTCTGTTAGGGTCCCCGTGCAATACGCCCGGTGCGGTGACTGACCTCTGCGCCGCTAGCTGGAGAGCTGGTTAACCCGGCTGACGACCTTCTGTACCTCCTCGGCGGAGAGCGGGTGGCCGTTGGTGGCCCGCCGCAGCCCGTCCCGGTAGCCGGCCGCCCCATCTGGCGACACGCCCTGGGGAGTCATAGCATAACACTCAGGCAGGTTCAGGTTTCAGTCCGACACACAGAACTGTCCGGCGACACGCCCTGGGGGCGACACATGGGCGCGCTCAGGGCTCAGGTACAGGTCTCGCGAGATTAAGCGGTAGGTTTTGCACTTTTACATTTCCGGTTATATCTCAGAAACTAATCGATCTACGATGAAGCCATTTTACACGATCATGGCCGGCTTGTTACCCAACAAGTCGATCGCATCTTCAACACTTAAAAGCTTAAGACGACGAAGATATAGCCTGAAGTACACTAAATTTTCTAGGTGCAAAAACTACCGCTAAAACCCGCGAGCCCTGTACCATGCACAAGGGCGCCGGGTGCAGTGTCTGTGTGTCCCTGACTGACCTGCAGCGGTGACGCTGTCACAGAAAGCACCTGTTCATTGCCCAATGGATCCAGCCCAGTTCCGGCCGGCCGAGTGCCCGCACGTACGCAGCCAGTGTTACGGTCTGTGTTTGATCTATGTTACGGTCTGTGTTCAATCTATTTTACGCCCTGTGTAACGACCTGCGTTACGGCTTGTGTTACGGTCTGTGTTACATACCCTGTTCTGGGCGGTCTCCACCTTGACCCTCTTAGCGTCCCAGAGTCGGTATTGGTAGACGTGCGCGTTCTCTGCCGAGACGTCCCGCAGGTGAACGAGCAGGTTCTGTAGGCCGACCAGCGTCTCAGCTGGCACCTGAGAAGGTCAGGAGAGGGTAGAGGAGGTCAGTGGTGTACTGGTGTCTGACATAGACCAGCGGACAGGGGGAGGGGAGAGGAGAGGAGTCTGGTGGCGCAGAAGGACCGTTCCGCGCTTGAAAGTGGACATATCTGAGGACCGTTCCGCGCGCGCTGACACTGCCTCTAGAACCGTTCTGCGAGCAGTCAGACATGCAGACCGGATTGATGTTTTGAAACTTTGACATAATAAACCTTAATTAATTCGACACAGGTACTCTAACCGCATGTGTTTTTTATATCGCGGACAAAAAAAGTGGGGATTGTTAGGGTTAAGCAGGAAGTCACCGATGTTAGATCCCTCTCTGGGTCCTTTCATAGGTCACGGTCCTGACCCGAGATAGCTGAGCTATGTCGCAGCCCTGACCTCAGACAGCTGAGCTGTGCACGCCGTCGGCTCGGCCGTCAGTCGCCACAGCCGCTGACGCCAGTGTCCAAACAGCTCCAAACAATATCCGGCCCTGTATAGCAGGATAAGCCATCAGAGGCGGGAGTGATCAATGGAGGGACGCGAAACACTAACGCCAAGGGGATGACAACTGCTGAGGAATAAAGAAACTACATGCAGGTACACTGGGAACACGTCATGCTGGAGTTGACGTGTTCCCAGCCCGTCCTGTACCATGCAGCCCGTTCCGGTGATCACTCCCGCAGGGCCGGATATTGTTGGGAGCTGTTTGGACACTGGCGTCAGCGGCTGTGGCGACTGACGGCCGAGCCGACGGCGTGCACAGCTCAGCTGTCTGAGGTCAGGGCTGCGACACAGCTCAGCTATCTCGGGTCAGGACCGTGACCCCCTATGAAAAGACCCAGAGAGGGATCGAACATCGGTGAGTCCCTGCTTAACCCTAACAATCCCTACTTTTTTCTCCGCGCTATAAAAAAACACATGCGAGTTATAAAAAACACATCCCTATCAACCAGTCCCAAACAGTGTACCAAATTTGAGCGCAATCGGCGTGGCAGTTCAGGGTTCAAGATATATGAGCAACCCAAAATCGCTACTGCAGCAGAATAACGAACACTCTTGGCCCTTCACATCGCACGTGTCACGACGCTCACCATGATACATCAGTTGTAGTCAATAACTCACCAAGATACATCAGTTGTAGTCAATAACGAGATGGAAGGGATAGGATTACGCGCAACAAAGAGTAACGCAGGTCAATCAGCCCAGCGGTTGCTGACTTACAAGCCTATTAAAAACGTTACAGGAATACGCTTCGCTAGCTCAAACGTAATAGAGTAGAATCATTACATATATGCAATTGCTACTATTTCCTGGTTTTCTTTATAGGCCAAGGCTTGGTAACTGATAACTCTGCTGCCCTGTAATGGGTCCGGCCCGCTGTGGCGAGTGAAGACACTCGCTCTGACTGACTGGACCGCCAGCCGAGACGCTGCTGACTCTGGTGGTGAATGGTGAGCGGAAGAGGAGAAAGTTTACGCCAAAGCTGAAGCAACTCTACATTGCTGTACAGCTAATACGCTTTTCACCTGGTGGCCAGTAGAGGAACTAACAGTTACTACAACTGACCGTCAGAAGCACCCAACACACACCGTGCCGCTCCCAGTAACATACCAGGATGTAGACCCCAGTCGGGCAGCGCTCCGGCGTCCGGCAGCCGCAGCTGGTCCAGCAGTGACAGCAGCCGGCCGACGCTGCCCTCCGGCGCCGTCCGACAGGCGTTCACGGCCACCACCCTGACGGACAGACGTTACACGGTCAGCAGAGAGCCGACACTCGGTCAGCGGACAGTGGCGTTGGGTCACCGGATTGCAGAGCATCGCCGCAGCACACAGACCAGACAGGACTGTGCCGACAACGCAACCCCGTTGGAGTAACATGACCCTAATAAATGCACCGAAAATGCTCTGGCCTATCTCCATTATTTATAATAATAAAAAAATGAAAGAACAACTGAGATGAGGGAAAGGAGTGAGGCGTCTGTTAGGGTCCCCGTGCAATACGCCCGGTGCGGTGACTGACCTCATCGCCGCTAGCTGGAGAGCTGGTGCACCCGGCTGACGACCTTCTGTACCTCCTCGGCGGAGAGCGGGTGGCCGTTGGTGGTCCACCGCAGCCCGTCCCGGTAGCCGGCCGCCCCATCCGGCGACACGCCCTGCGGAGTCATAGCATAACACTCAGGCAGGTTCAGGTTTCAGTCCGACACACAGAACCGTCCGGCGACACGCCCTGGGGGCGACACATCTGCGCGCTCAGGGCTCAGGTACAGGTCTCGCGAGATTAAGCGGTAGGTTTTGCACTTTTACATTTCCGGTTATATCTCAGAAACTAATCGATCTACGATGAAGCCATTTTACACGATCATGGCCGGCTTGTTACCCAACAAGTCGATCGCATCTTCAACACTTAAAAGCTTAAGACGACGAAGATATAACCTGAAGTACACTAAATTTTCTAGGTGCAAAACCTACCGCTAAAACCCGCGAGCCCTGTACCATGCACAAGGGCGCCGGGTGCAGTGTCTGTGTGTCCCTGACTGACCTGCAGCGGTGACGCTGTCACAGAAAGCACCTGTTCATTGCCCAATGGATCCAGCCCAGTTCCGGCCGGCCGAGTGCCCGCACGTACGCAGCCAGTGTTACGGTCTGTGTTCGATCTATGTTACGGTCTGTGTTCAATCTATTTTACGCCCTGTGTAACGACCTGCGTTACGGCTTGTGTTACGGTCTGTGTTACATACCCTGTTCTGGGCGGTCTCCACCTTGACCCTCTTAGCGTCCCAGAGTCGGTACTGGTAGACGTGCGCGTTCTCTGCCGAGACGTCCCGCAGGTGAACGAGCAGGTTCTGTAGGCCGACCAGCGTCTCAGCTGGCACCTGAGAAGGTCAGGGGAGGGTAGGGGAGGTCAGTGGTATACTGGTGTCTGACATAGACCAGCGGACAGGGGGGAGGGGAGAGGGAGAGGAGTCTGGTGGCGCAGTAGGACCGTTCCGCGCTTGAAAGTGGACACATCTGAGGACCGTTCCGCGCGCGCTGACACTGCCTCTAGAACCGTTCTGCAAGCAGTCAGACATGCAGACCGGATTGATGTTTTGAAACTTTGACATAATAAACTTTAATTAATTCGACACAGGTAGCCTAACCGCATGTGTTTTTTATATCGCGGACAAAAAAGTGGGGATTGTTAGGGTTACGCAGGGAGTCACCGATGTTAGATCCCTCTCTGGGTCCTTTCATAGGTCACGGTCCTGACCCGAGATAGCTGAGCTGTGTCGCAGCCCTGACCTCAGGGCTCAGACAGCTGAGCTGTGCACGCCGTCGGCTCGGCCGTCAGTCGCCACAGCCGCTGACGCCAGTGTCCAAACAGCTCCAAACAATATCCGGCCCTGTATAGCAAGATAAGCCATCAGAGGCGGGAGTGATCAATGGAGGGACGCGAAACGCTAACGCCAAGGGGATGACAACTGCTGAGGAATAAAGAAACTACATGAGATGATGTTTTTCGTACTCCAGCGTAGTACGAAAAACATCATCTCACGCTCTCAGTCCCAGCGGATAAAAACAACACCAAAGAAAGAAACTACATGCAGGTACACTGGGAACACGTCATGCTGGAGTTGACGTGTTCCCAGCCCGTCCTGTACCATGCAGCCCGTTCCGGTGATCACTCTCGCCTCCAGTGGCGTAGCCAGAAATCAGCGAAAGGGGGGGCCATGGTGCTCGAGGGGGCGACTTTTTCCCTTGAGAGGGGCGCCATAGTGAGCTAGTGACAGGGGGTCAGTCTAAAATGTAACGTCATATATTCATGCATGATTTACTAGGTGTTACTACGGAACCGGCACGAGTATCAGAACCAGGTTTCGCTGATTTTTCATAAAATCCAATTAATGCAATTTGCAGCGCAGTGTTTTTTATCAAAAGCCTTTATCTTTATGCATATTTAACACCATATAGGAAACGAGCTCAGGCTACGGACATGTTAATCTCAAAATACACACCCATTCGAATTCGAAACGGTAAAATATGCGTTGATCGATAGGCACAATCTTTATTCTTTGCAAAAAAAAAAAACACAGGTTCACTCACTGAACCAAAGTGACCTGTGGACTGCAGCCTCTGGTCGACCGGGGTGGCCGTGCGTAGAATCTCAGACACTCATGACTGCATGAGTGCCAGATGGGTGAGGCGTGAGACTGTCCCATATAGTGGCACGAAGGTTAAGAATGTCTTCGGCCGGCGTAGTATAGAAGACGACTTTTGATGATGTGAGTGTGCGTGCATGGTGGACTTTGAATAAGTGCCATAGAAACCTGCTGATCTCACCGAACATTCGCCTTGCGTAATCCCCAGACCAAATATCTTCATTGAGGGCCAGAGGTCAATTTTGCGACCTCTCTATAAGTACCTATAAGTTACCGATTACCATATAAGTTAACCCGCGCCGTGCTGGTGGCCCATGTGCTTTCCGTGTCGTGCTGGGGGAGGGGGGGGGGTGTTTTCACGTCCCCCCTCTAACTCGGCTCATGGGCCACGTAGCGACACGCGGTAAGGGGAAATCGAAAGAGCGTCAAAAATAATGACGGAACGACTTCGTTTCAATTTTTAGGTCAGGTCAAAGGTCAGGTCACCAGAGGTCATCAAAGGTAAAATTTAGTCCATTTCAACAATTTTGGAAACTGCCAAGTGCCAACGGCTAACTCGGGAACCAACAGAACTACAGCGCCGCGGAAAAACGCATTCGATAGCCCTTTTACAGGCTTTTCTGAATATTGCTCTCGGATTTGATCTAAGGTCAATGGTTTAGCCTCCAGAGGGCAAAAATTCCAAAAATAACAGTTTTTATGAAAAGTGTTTTTCTGCAATAACATTTGGTTCAAGACAGTGAAGATATTTATTTTGCCTGCCTCGTGTTTCTCTCGTCGAGACGCGTCGAATGAACTATACGTTGACCTTGAAAGGTTATTTTAAAAATTTGACCGCAGGTCAAGGTCATGACCTGACCGGAAAGGGTCATTCTGCAGATCAGTCGATCCGTATCGTCGAGCTGACCACATCTGACGTGTTTTCACCGCTCTAGCACGTCTCTATCAAAAGTTGAAGCCAAAAAACCGTTTATGGTGATAAAATAGGTGACCGTTTATGACCTGAGATGACCTCAAGGGCACATAAAAGGACACATGTGCATTTTTACGATTCAGTGTGCTATGTTTACCTATGAACCGATGTTTAAGGGGGTTTTAAACGACATTCGTCCAAAAGAGGCGCATTTCACTTTTCTCCCACTGACTTGAGGTCCCAAAATTGGCCTGAGCTTAGGTCACAGAAATAAAGAGTCCGAGATGAACATTTTATGCGTATTGTTGGTCTTATCAATCTCTAAAAGTTTCAAAAGTGATCGTTCAGTCGGTGTAGCTATAGCGGGTCTTTTAACTTTTTTTGAGGTAAGGTCACTTGACATGCCCTAGTGACCTGACCTTGAACGACCCTCATCTGAAATTTAACAAGCTGTGTAGAAAAGATGCATGAACAGGTGTACCAAAGACAGCACAGGCGCTGCGCGACGCCGTTTTTGAGATGTTCGCGAGAAAAAAAACTAAGGGGGCGTAACCCCCCCCCCCTCCAGCACGGCGCAGATTAATGGGAGACAATTGAAATGCTCTTCTTCTGAACGAAAACAACCTCAACCATCGGGATGCAGGTAAATATGACACATTTAATCGGTAAATGTCACTCGTGATGTGACCACTTTTATGTTACTGAGGTCATCTCAGGTCATGAAAGGTCTCCAGTAGATTTTGGACAATGACTTTCGATAGAGATATGGTAGAGCAATGAAACACCCTATATAACTATTTTCCTTCTCAAAAATATGGATCGACTAATATGCAATATGACCTTTACCGGTTAGGTTATGACCTTTACCTTAGGTCAAATTCTCAAATGCCCTTTTAATGTCAAATGCTAGTTCATTTGACTCGTCTGTCTCGAAAAATGGAACACGATGCTGGTTGAACTAATCTCGTGCAGGTCTGAGCCAAAAGGTAGTACAGATAAACGTCCTCCGCGAAAACGTATATTTTGAAGCTAAAACGTTTACCTTAGGTCAAATCTGAGATAATCAATAAGAGAGAGCATAAAAAACTATCGAATATGCGCTTTGCTGCGGCGCTGTAGTTCAATCTCTTTCTGAATCCTGACTTATGCGCCGCTTTGTCGAAAAATGTCAACATCGGCGAAATTTGATTTTCGGTTGTCGCTGGTGACCTGACCGACCAGTTCGACCTAACCTTAAAATGATCTAAGTAGTTTTGTAATAGTTTTTGACGCTCTTTCGAACGCCGCCTACTGCGTGTCTCGACGTGGCCCACAAGCTGAGTTAGAAGTGGGTGTTCAAACACCCCCAGCAGGTTCAATAAAAAAAAAAACGCTTACGCTGCAGCTGGGGGCGGCACCGCACTGCTAGGCGCTGTCGGTATCGCAATAATGGGCGGCACAGCGCTGAGGGGCGCCACTTGCATTGAGGGGTGGCATTGTACGGTGCAGGGGCAGCGTCTCGTTGAGGGGCGGTATCGCAACGAGGGTGGCACTTACAAGGCTGCCTAATAAGGAACGCTTGGCACATCCAAGCCCAGCTCTGCGCCGCCTAGCTGCTGCATCTTGAAAAGGGCCCTTGGTGTCGATGAGAAAGCCCCATTGTCAAATAATTGCCTAGCGTCAGTGGTTTCGGGGGGGGGGCGACCGAAGTATCCAATTCAGTTTCGCGTCAGTGACTACTGGAGGGCGTCAACGACCTCGGATAGGGCGAATGTGATCTTCAGAAGGGCACCGGGTGCTCTAGAGGGGTGCAATGCTTGGATGGGGTCACTGCTGCCTTCAGTAGGACGTCGGACGCTCTGGAGGGGCGCCATTGATCTCGGATGGTCCGAATGGGATTTTCAGAGGAGCATCAGTGGTTTCAGAGGGGCGCCATTGATCAAGGATGGGCCGACTGAAGCCCCGGTTCAGGTGGGCGCCAGTGGCTCTTGAGGGGCGCCAGCGACCTCGGATTGATGGGGCGACTGTGATCTTTAGAACGGCGGGCGTTGAGGGGCGCCATTGGGCATGGATGGGGCCACTGTTGCCTTCAGCAGAGCGCCGCAGGGAGGCTCTGGAGGGGCTTGAGCTTGGGTGGGCCGACTGTAGTCTCCAGGGGCGTTGTCTCGGATGGGGCGAATGTGATTTTCAGAGGGGTGCCGGGTAGTCTAGAAGGGCGCCATTGGTTTCAGAGGGCTGCCATCGATCTTAAGATGGGGCAGCTGTAACCTTCGTTTAGATGGGCGTGATCTTCAGAAGCGCGCCGGACGCTCTGGAGGGGCGTCATTGGGCTTGCTTGAATGGGGCGACTTTAGCATTCTTCTCAAGCGGGACGACTTCAGTCTTAACTGGGTGGGGCGCTAGTGGCTCTTGAGGGCGCTATTGATCTCGGATAGGGCGATTGTGATCTTGAGAAGAATGCGGGTGCTTTAGAGGGGCGCCAGTGGTTTCAGGGATCGATCTTTGATGGGTCGATTGGGGCAGCTGTGAACTTCAGAGGGGCGCCGGGTGCTCTAGAGGGGCGCCATCAAGCTTTAATGGGGCGACTGTTCCGTTTAGGTGGGTGCCAGCGGCTCTTCAGGGGCGCCATCGACCCTGGGGGTTCGGAATATTCTGGTTTCCGGAGGGGCGCCCTTCAACATTTGGGGGCTCAGGTCGTATTTGGGGGTGCCCTGGAGATTATTTAGGTGTCCAGGCACCCCCAAAGAGATATTGAGTTCGATCCCTGCCTGCACATCACTTTTTAATTCATGTTCTCTCTGTAAAACGGCATCAGCCTAGTCGGCGCTAATTGGGGCGCCATTTGGGCGGCTGGGCGGAAAGGGGGGGCCATGGCCCCCATGGCCCCCCCTGTCTACGCCACTGCTCGCCTCTGATGGCTTATCCTGCTATACAGGGCCGGATATTGTTTGGAGCTGTTTGCAGGGGCGTCGCCACGGCTCCCCAACTTGTACGGACACATTCTGTCAGCCGTAACACTCGTCGGAGGTGTAAGCCCACGCGGGCTCGTGGAGGGCATTTTTCGTCCTCCTCCCCCCCCCATCCCGGACGAATAGTTGCGATAGCCCCCAAATGCCTAGGGGTTTCGGAAAAATACACACATTTTTGATACCTACATTAGGGCAAGCATTAGGGTAGATGGCAGGTCAGCGACCCCGAGCTGCGGCTTTTTTTGCAGAGTTCTTCAGCAAAGAAGGTGGTGCGCGAATAGCTGCCCATTTCACCACACCATGCCTTGCTTATGTGTTCCTTCGACCAGTGGATGCGTCTTGGCGTGAGGCTAAAGGTGGTGCACCGGGTATTTTCCCGTCAATTTCGTTGTCTTTTTCAGTTTGATGAGCAGAAAAACCAAGTTAAGGGGCGGATAGTGGTGGGTCATGACGTGGGCCCTCTTATCATCGGTCCTGAATTCAAGTCAATCTGCGTTGGCAAAGGGTGGCTTTTGCGGTCGCAGCCGGGCTGACTTCACCAATCTAGCCCCAGCTTATTACGCCTCAGGCAGATGTGCAGTTGGCTGCTACTGATATCCATGGAGCTGCTGGCAGACCAGCTTCAGGCTCATTGCCGCAATGCCACAAGCATGCTTCCTAATACAAAAGGAGAGAGTGTGCTCCTTTCTGTCCATTGCCTTTGACGAAAACTAGTTATCAAATGAACCCGTCGGTGACTCGACTAATTACTCAGAGCAAGAGTCATCTACTGCAAAGGTAGGTCTTTGCTGAGTTGAGAGCCGATACCGGAGGCACTTATACAGCCAGTATTCCCGCTTCTAACATCAGAAAAGAAACTGTGCGAACAGATATGACTAACAAATATATGTCCGGATAATTTCGTTACACCCTAAATGCTAGTATGTAGTAAATACTCTTGCGTGACATTGACTTTGGGACTGCCTTGGATCGTAACTTTACCCACAAATAGGGGACTGATAAGCGTTAAGCTACTTCAAAACATGTGCAAAGACTGGTCACTGTTTTGCAGCCGTCGAAACTTGTACGGACATTCCGTACAAGTTTTCGGGCCTTCCAAAACTTGTACGGATACTGTCCGTAGTGTCCGTAGTGGTGGCGACGCCCATGGCTGTTTGGACACTGGCATCAGCGGCTGTGGCGACTGACGGCCGAGCCGACGGCGTGCACAGCTCAGCTGTCTGAGGTCAGGGCTGCGACACAGCTCAGCTATCTCGGGTCAGGACCGTGAACCCCTATGAAAAGACCCAGAGAGGGATCTAACATCGGTGACTCCCTGCTTAACCCTAACAATCCCTACTTTTTTCTCCGCGCTATAAAAAAACACATGCGAGTTATAAAAAAACACATCCCTATCAACCAGTCCCTATCAACCAGTTAATTAATTCGACACAGGTACTCTAACCGCATGTGTTTTTTATATCGCGGACAAAAAAGTGGGGATTGTTAGGGTTAAGCAGGGAGTCGCCGATGTTAGATCCCTCTCTGGGTTCTTTCATAGGTCACGGTCCTGACCCGAGATAGCTGAGCTGTGTCGCAGCCCTGACCTCAGACAGCTGAGCTGTGCACGCCGTCGGCTCGGCCGTCAGGCGCCACAGCCGCTGACGCAAGTGTCCAAACAGCTCCAAACAATATCCGGCCCTGTATAGCAGGATAAGCCATCAGAGGCGGAAGTGATCAATGGATGGACGCGAAACACTAACGCCAAGGGGAATGGGATGACAACTGCTGAGGAATAAAGAAACTACATGCAGGTACACTGGGAACACGTCATGCTGGAGTTGACATGTTCCCAGCCCGTCCTGTACCATGCAGCCCGTTCCGGTGATCACTCCCGCCTCTGATGGCTTATCCTGCTATACAGGGCCGGATATTGTTTGAAGCTGTTTGGACACTGGCGTCAGCGGCTGTGGCGACTGACGGCCGAGCCGACGGCGTGCACAGCTCAGCTGTCTGAGGTCAGGGCTGCGACACAGCTCAGCTATCTCGGGTCAGACCCGAGATAGCTGTCGCGAGTGAAGACACTCGCACTGACTGACTGGACCGCCAGCCGAGACGCTGCTGACTCTGGTGGTGAATGGTGAGCGGAAGAGGAGAAAGTTTACGCCAAAGCTGAAGCAACTCTACATTGCTGTACAGCTAATACGCTTTTCACCTGGTGGCCAGTAGAGGAACTAACAGTTACTACAATTGACCGTCAGAAGCACCCAACACACACCGTGCCGCTCCCAGTAACATACCAGGATGTAGACCCCAGTCGGGCAGCGCTCCGGCGTCCGGCAGTGGCAGCTGGTCCAGCAGTGACAGCAGCCGGCCGGCGCTGCCCTCCGGCGCCGTCCAACAGGCGTTCACGGCCACCACCCTGACGGACAGACGTTACACGGTCAGCAAAGAGCCGACACTCGGTCAGCGGACAGTGGCGTTGGGTCACCGGATGGCAGAGCATCGCCGCAGCACACAGACAAGACAGGACTGTGCCGACAACGCAACCCCGTTGGAGTAACATGACCCTAATAAATGCACCGATAATGCTCTGGTCTATCTCCATTATTTATAATAATAAAAAAATGAAAGAACAACTGAGATGAGGGAAAGTGAGGCGTCTGTTAGGGTCCCCGTGCAATACGCCCGGTGCGGTGACTGACCTCTGCGCCGCTAGCTGGAGAGCTGGTTAACCCGGCTGACGACCTTCTGTACCTCCTCGGCGGAGAGCGGGTGGCCGTTGGTGGCCCGCCGCAGCCCGTCCCGGTAGCCGGCCGCCCCATCCGGCGACACGCCCTGGGGAGTCATAGCATAACACTCAGGCAGGTTCAGGTTTCAGTCCGACACACAGAACCGTCCGGCGACACGCCCTGGGGGCGACACATGGGCGCGCTCAGGGCTCAGGTACAGGTCTCGCGAGATTAAGCGGTAGGTTTTGCACTTTTACATTTCCGGTTATATCTCAGAAACTAATCGATCTACGATGAAGCCATTTTACACGATCATGGCCGGCTTGTTACCCAACAAGTCGATCGCATCTTCAACACTTAAAAGCTTAAGACGACGAAGATATAGCCTGAAGTACACTAAATTTTCTAGGTGCAAAAACTACCGCTAAAACCCGCGAGCCCTGTACCATGCACAAGGGCGCCGGGTGCAGTGTCTGTGTGTCCCTGACTGACCTGCAGCGGTGACGCTGTCACAGAAAGCACCTGTTCATTGCCCAATGGATCCAGCCCAGTTCCGGCCGGCCGAGTGCCCGCACGTACGCAGCCAGTGTTACGGTCTGTGTTTGATCTATGTTACGGTCTGTGTTCAATCTATTTTACGCCCTGTGTAACGACCTGCGTTACGGCTTGTGTTACGGTCTGTGTTACATACCCTGTTCTGGGCGGTCTCCACCTTGACCCTCCTAGCGTCCCAGAGTCGGTACTGGTAGACGTGCGCGTTCTCTGCCGAGACGTCCCGCAGGTGAACGAGCAGGTTCTGTAGGCCGACCAGCGTCTCAGCTGGCACCTGAGAAGGTCAGGGGAGGGTAGGGGAGGTCAGTGGTATACTGGTGTCTGACATAGACCAGCGGACAGGGGGGAGGGGAGAGGGAGAGGAGTCTGGTGGCGCAGTAGGACCGTTCCGCGCTTGAAAGTGGACACATCTGAGGACCGTTCCGCGCGCGCTGACACTCCCTCTAGAACCGTTCTGCGAGCAGTCAGACATGCAGACCGGATTGATGTTTTGAAACTTTGACATAATAAACTTAAATTAATTCGACACAGGTAGCCTAACCGCATGTGTTTTTTATATCGCGGACAAAAAAGTGGGGATTGTTAGGGTTAAGCAGGGAGTCACCGATGTTAGATCCCTCTCTGGGTCCTTTCATAGGTCACGGTCCTGACCCGAGATAGCTGAGCTGTGTCGCAGCCCTGACCTCAGGGCTCAGACAGCT
The DNA here is from genome assembly GCF_019059575.1 of Amphibalanus amphitrite. Classification (NCBI taxonomy): domain Eukaryota; kingdom Metazoa; phylum Arthropoda; class Thecostraca; order Balanomorpha; family Balanidae; genus Amphibalanus; species Amphibalanus amphitrite. The sequence goes on from NW_024883649.1 coordinate 17,099, forward strand.
GAGCTGTGCACGCCGTCGGCTCGGCCGTCAGTCGCCACAGCCGCTGACGCCAGTGTCCAAACAGCTCCAAACAATATCCGGCCCTGTATAGCAGGATAAGCCATCAGAGGCGGGAGTGATCAATGGAGGGACGCGAAACACTAACGCCAAGGGGATGACAACTGCTGAGGAATAAAGAAACTACATGAGATGATGTTTTTCGTACTCCAGCGTAGTACGAAAAACATCATCTCACGCTCTCAGTCCCAGCGGATAAAAACAACACCTAAGAAAGAAACTACATGCAGGTACACTGGGAACACGTCATGCTGGAGTTGACGTGTTCCCAGCCCGTCCTGTACCATGCAGCCCGTTCCGGTGATCACTCCCGCCTCTGATGGCTTATCCTGCTATACAGGGCCGGATATTGTTTGGAGCTATTTGGACACTGGCGTCAGCGGCTGTGGCGACTGACGGCCGAGCCGACGGCGTGCACAGCTCAGCTGTCTGAGGTCAGGGCTGCGACACAGCTCAGCTATCTCGGGTCAGGACCGTGACCCCCTATGAAAAGACCCAGAGAGGGATCTAACATCGGTGACTCCCTGCTTAACCCTAACAATCCCTACTTTTTTCTCCGCGCTATAAAAAAACACATGCGAGTTATAAAAAAACACATCCCTATCAACCAGTCCCTATCAACCAGTTAATTAATTCGACACAGGTACTCTAACCGCATGTGTTTTTTATATCGCGGACAAAAAAAAGTGGGGATTGTTAGGGTTAAGCAGGGAGTCACCGATGTTAGATCCCTCTCTGGGTCCTTTCATAGGTCACGGTCCTGACCCGAGATAGCTGAGCTGTGTCGCAGCCCTGACCTCAGACAGCTGAGCTGTGCACGCCGTCGGCTCGGCCGTCAGGCGCCACAGCCGCTGACGCAAGGGTCCAAACAGCTCCAAACAATATCCGGCCCTGTATAGCAGGATAAGCCATCAGAGGCGGAAGTGATCAATGGAGGGACGCGAAACACTAACGCCAAGGGGATGACAACTGCTGAGGAATAAAGAAACTACATGCAGGTACACTGGGAACACGTCATGCTGGAGTTGACATGTTTCCAGCCCGTCCTGTACCATGCAGCCCGTTCCGGTGATCACTCCCGCCACTGATGGCTTATCCTGCTATACAGGGCCGGATATTGTTTGAAGCTGTTTGGACACTGGCGTCAGCGGCTGTGGCGACTGACGGCCGAGCCGACGGCGTGCACAGCTCAGCTGTCTGAGGTCAGGGCTGCGACACAGCTCAGCTATCTCGGGTCAGGACCGTGACCCCCTATGAAAAGACCCAGAGAGGGATCTAACATCGGTGACTCCCTGCTTAACCCTAACAATCCCTACTTTTTTCTCCGCGCTATAAAAAAACACATGCGAGTTATAAAAAAAAACACATCCCTATCAACCAGTCCCAAACAATGTACCAAATTTGAGCGCAATCGGCGTGGCAGTTCAGGGTTCAAGATATATGAGCAACCCAAAATCGCTACTGCAGCAGAATAACGAACACTCTTGGCCCTTCACGTCGCACGTGTCATGACGCCCACCATGATACATCAGTTGTAGTCAATAACTCACCAAGATACATCAGTTGTAGTCAATAACGAGATGGAAGGGATAGGATTAGCGCAACAAAGAGTAACGCAGGTCAATCAGCCCAGCGGTTGCTGACTTACAAGCCTATTAAAAACGTTACAGGAATACGCTTCGCTAGCTCAATCGTAATAGAGTAGAATCATTACATATATGCAATTGCTACTATTTCCTGGTTTTCTTTATAGGCCAAGGCTTGGTAACTGATAACTCTGCTGCCCTGTAATGAGTCCGGCCCGCTGTCGCGAGTGAACACACTCGCACTGACTGACTGGACCACCAGCCGAGACGCTGCTGACTCTGGTGGTGAATGGTGAGCGGAAGAGGAGAAAGTTTACGCCAAAGCTGAAGCAACTCTACATTGCTGTACAGCTAATACGCTTTTCACCTGGTGGCCAGTAGAGGAACTAACAGTTACTACAACTGACCGTCAGAAGCACCCAACACACACCGTGCCGCTCCCAGTAACATACCAGGATGTAGACCCCAGTCGGGCAGCGCTCCGGAGTCCGGCAGCCGCAGCTGGTCCAGCAGTGACAGCAGCCGGCCGGCGCCGTCCGACAGGCGTTCACGGCCACCACCCTGACGGACAGACGTTACACGGTCAGCAAAGAGACGACACTCGGTCAGCGGACAGTGGCGTTGGGTCATCGGATGGCAGAGCATCGCCGCAGCACACAGACCAGACAGGACTGTGCCGACAACGCAACCCCGTTGGAGTAACATGACCCTAATAAATGCACCGAAAATGCTCTGGTCTGTCTCCATTACTTATAATAATAAAAATGAAAGAACAACTGAGATGAGGGAAAGGAGTGAGGCGTCTGTTAGGGTCCCCGTGCAATACGCCCGGTGCGGTGACTGACCTCTGCGCCGCTAGCTGGAGAGCTGGTTAACCCGGCTGACCACCTTCTGTACCTCCTCGGCGGAGAGCGGGTGGCCGTTGGTGGCCCGCCGCAGCCCGTCCCGGTAGCCGGCCGCCCCATCCGGCGGCACGCCCTGGGGAGTCATAGCATAACACTCAGGCAGGTTCAGGTTTCAGTCCGACACACAGAACCGTCCGGCGACACGCCCTGGGGGCGACATATGGGCGCGCTCAGGGCTCAGGTACAGGTCTCGCGAGATTAAGCGGTAGGTTTTGCACATTTACATTTCCGGTTATATCTCAGAAACTAATCGATCTACGATGAAGCCATTTTACACGATCATGGCCGGCTTGTTACCCAACTCTATCGCATCTTCAACACTTAAAAGCTTAAGACGACGAAGATATAGCCTGAAGTACACTAAATTTTCTAGGTGCAAAACCTACCGCTAAAACCCGCGAGCCCTGTACCATGCACAAGGGCGCCGGGTGCAGTGTCTGTGTGTCCCTGACTGACCTGCCAGCGGTGACGCTGTCACAGAAAGCACCTGTTCATTGCCCAATGGATCCAGCCCAGTTCCGGCCGGCCGAGTGCCCGCACGTACGCAGCCAGTGTTACGGTCTGTGTTCGATCTATGTTACGGTCTGTGTTCAATCTATTTTACGCCCTGTGTAACGACCTGCGTTACGGCTTGTGTTACGGTCTGTGTTACATACCCTGTTCTGGGCGGTCTCCACCTGTTGTTGTTGTTGTTGTTCCTCCCGGTCACCGCCGAGGCGGTGACGGAGCCACGCGGCTCTTGTGGGCCGCGTAGCCGGCGGCCAAGGCCGCCACCACGTCGTCGCGCTGTACGTCTCGGGCCGTGCCTGTGATGTTACCCAGCGCTTGGAGGCGGGGGCCGAACAGGCACGGGCACTCCAGTAGTACGTGCGCCGGGGTGTCCGCGGCCTCGCCACAGACGAGACAACGGCCCGCCGGGCATGTGATGTCGTTGCACTGAGCGCACTCGGGTGTCGGTCTGCGCCCAATGCGGTGGAGATATTGTTCCGACCGTCCCCAGTGTCCCGATCGGAGTTGATGTATGTCGATGGCCTCCTCCCTGGTAGCGGCTCGGACCGGGTCGGGGGCGCGGTCCGCCATGACGTCTCGGTACCAGCCCGCAGGCCGGCTCGCTCGCCACTCCCTGCCGGCGACCCGCGCAGCAGCCCGCGTGAGGGTGCGGGCGTCGACCGGCGTCGTCCGCTGGGACATCCCGGCCGCCTCCTTCGCTAATGCGTCCGCCCTCTCATTACCCGGGAGCCCGCAGTGAGCCGGTACCCATTGGAGGTGAATTGAGCTGTTGCTTGCTTGTAGGCGCAGCAGTTGGGTCCACACACTGGCACCCAGTGTTGTGGTCTGGGCCGAGGCGCCTGCAGCCAGCGTTAGCAGGGCCGCCCTGGAGTCCAGGCAGGCGACCACCGGCAGGCCCGCGCTTCTCGGCAGTTCAGCGACTGCCTCCAGCGCTGCCAGCAGCGCGGCGAGCTCCGCGCGCGTGCTGGAGCACAGGCGGCCAGCAGGGACCCTCAGCTCCCAGTCATCTTCGGTTGGGGTGCGGATCAGGGCGCCGCCCCCGCCATTGGCGACGCCGTCCTCCGCCGATCCGTCCGACCATATCCAGACGGCTTCCTCAGGTAGCTCCCGGATACGCTCTTCAGCTGCGGCACGCCGAACGTCTTCCGGGGCCGCACGTCTGGCCCGCGGGCCGAGGTCCAGATGGAAGTGGACGGTAGAGTTGTCGGCCCACGGCGGCAGGGTGTGGTGGAGGCGGGCCTCGACGGGTATGTCTTGCGCGTCGGCCGCCGCGAGCGCGGCGGCGCCCACCTCGCGCCATCCTGTGGTCTTGAGTCGTCGAGGGACGACCGCCTCCCCGACCGACCTCAGCGGGTCTCCCTCGGGGAGGGACGCCGCGAGTCCCACCATTCTCGCTGCCAGTGCCTGTCTCCTGGACCAGGCATCTGTCATGCCGGCCTCGGACATCAGGGCGTGCACCGGAGTAGATGCCGTGCATCCGGTCACTGCCCGCGCGGCCGCGCGCAGCTCCCGATCGATCAGCTCGACGTGCGAGGGCGATGCCGCCGGCAGCCACGCAGCCGCGGCGTACTCCAGCGCACCGCGGACGTAGCCGTTGGCGACGGTTCGTAGTTGTTGTTCGCCGAGGCCCCACGATCGGCCGGTCAGCTTCTTCAGCTGGGCGGTCCTTGGTCTGACCCTGCGGCGGAGGTCGGTGCAGTGTGGTCCAAAATGGAGGAGACGGTCGAAGGTCACGCCGAGGAGGCGGAGCTGGGAGCCCGCCTTCACTGACACTCCAGCGACCTTCACGGTCAGCTCACCGGCGTCCCTGGCCCATTGTGAGAGAACAATGGCCTGGGTCTTTTCACCCGCCACCCTCATCTTCCAGCGGTCCGCCCAGGCGGCGATAATGTCCGCCGACTTCTGTGCCCTTTCCTTTGCCAGGGCAATAGAGCTCCCACCGCTGAGGGTTGCGGTGTCGTCCGCGTACATGTACGTCGTGGTGTGTGGCACTCGTCGCAGCTCCAAGATGAGATCGGCAGCCCACAGGGTGTACAGCGTCGGGGCCAGGACGCTGCCCTGCGGGAGACCGGCCCTGAAGACTCGTTCAGCACTCCGGGCGCCGTTCACCTCCACAGACGCCCGGCGGTCGCGCAGGAATGCCCAGATCCAGCGAACCAGACAGGCAGGTAGGCCCAGCCGCAGGAGCTTCAGCTTGAGCATACGATGGTCGATGACGTCATAGGCGCGGCTGAAATCGTAGGCCATGAGGACGAATTTCTCGGCCGTGACGCCATCGATCGGCCTTCCACGCGGCTTGGCCTTATTCCAGCCATCCTGCACTGTCTGTATCAGCCTTCCCAAATTCTCTTCTGCGGAGCGACCCCTCCTGAAGCCGACCTGTTCCGCAGGGACCATATCGTCTCTCTCTGCCAGGTGAGTCAGGCGAGCGGCTACCATCCTCTCGGCCAGCTTCGCCAGGTGAGACGTTAGCGCGATCGGTCGGTAGCTCGAAGTCAGCTTGGGGTCTTTCCCGGCTTTGGGGATCGGCACGATGACGGCTCTTCGCCAGTCTGCCGGGACCTCCCCCCTCAGCCAGGACTGATTGATGAGGCGCAGGAGCAGGGCCTTGGCGGTGGGGCCGAGGTGCTTCAGGTGCTCCGCGCAGATGTTGTCTGGTCCTGGAGCCTTCTTGTTGCGCAGCTTCCGCAGCTGGATATCCATCTCTGTTGTGGAAAACGGTCCGCAGCAGCTGGCGTCCTCTCTTTCCCCCGCGCAGGCAGTGCACGGGGGGCGGCTGCGTTGAATCAGTTCATGTTTTACCTTGCGGTCTAACTTCCTCGACCGGACTTGCCGGCTGACCCGTGAGTAGGTTCGCGCGAAGGAGGTCGCCTTCTCAAGGTCCTCCACGGCAAGGCCATGGTCCCCTTGGAGAGCGTGGCCGGGGCAAGCCTGCACCGACCCCTCCATCTTGCGCAGCACCTTGGTCACCAGGCCGATGCTGGTCGGCTTGTTCAGCGTTGTTGTGGCAAAGTCGCGGAAGCTGCGCGTCTTGGCTTTGTCTTCAGTGATGGCGGCATGGCGCTTAGCCGTCAGCCACCGTTCCCTCGCCTCCCGGGAACGATCCGTTCGCATGGCGTCTCTCGCCTCCCGGCGCTCCGCCACGGCCCGCACAAGTTCCGGGTCCAGGGCCCACGGTTTTGGGTCGGCTCGCGCGCCCCGCGGGATCATCTCCACACTGTGAGCTAACAGCGTCTGGCTAAACACTGCCAGGAGTTGCTCGGTGGTGGCGCCCGGCGGGGGTGAGCTCGTCTCGAGTGTCCGCTCGATGCCGTCGCGGAATCCGACCCAGTCCGCCTTGTGGAAGGCCCACTTCGTTTTCCGTATGCGCCGCGGCCGGCCGCCGTGGCACACGACCTCGACGAGTTGCGGTAGGTGGTCACTGCCGAGGTCATCCCCGATAGACCACGCACACCTCCTCGCAAGGCCGCGCGTGCAGACGGTGACGTCTGGGGCTCCGGTGTTCCCCCTGTAGTCGGCGTGGGTCGGAGCGCCAGAGTTGAGGACAGACCAGTCCCCGGCCTCGCACCAGGCGGCCAGGCGGCGGCCGACGTCATCCGCGTCGTCACACTGGTGGTCCCACCTCGGGTGATGCGCGTTGAAATCCCCGGTGATAATGCAGTCTGAAGTGGGTCTGAGAGTGAGGGCGAACCTGTCCTCCCTCTCGTCGCTCTCGCCCGTACGGATGGGCGGCCTGTATATGTTATGGATGTCGATGGTGGTCGGTTGACTAGAATGTTGACTAGGTGGGAGGAGCAGTCGGGCACCACACCACTCTGTGCTGTCGTCGGAGGCGTCGAGTGGGCGGTCCTCAAGTCTGGTGAAGCTGAGTCCGTCCCGGATGTATATCACAACGTCCCCTCCTTTCACAGGGCCGTCTGTTCTACGCCCTCGCACTCGACGGGCGACCGAGGCGATCTGGAAACCAGGGAGGGCGATGTTTTTCTTCGCCGGCAGCTGGGCCTCCTGGATCACCGCCACGTCTACCTTGTTGTCCGACAGCCAACGTTGAACCTCCAGCGTTTTCTTCCGGAGACCCTCCGCGTTCCAGCTCAGTATGAGCAGGCGGCTTCGGACACGGCAGTTCCTTCTGTAGCGGCGATTCTTCTTAGCCCTCCTACTGCGGCGACCTCCCCCACTCCGGCCGCCCGTGACCCCGCCGCCCGTGTCGGCGGCGGGGGGCGCCAGGCTATTCATTCAGCGCGGGCCGGGTCCGCTGCGGGGGACCGGCCATCGGCCCCCCTGGCGCGGCACCCGGTCCCGCTGGTGGGCATCCGCTGCCCCGGGCGAATGGAGATGGTGAAGATGATACGTGGTGATGATGCGCGGCGACGTGGTGGCGCGTCGGCCACCGGCGACCGGCCCCCGAGGAGGCGGTCCGGGTCCCGTTTGGTTTCCCCGGGCGCTCTCCACGCCCGGGGCGGGGGAGCCTCCCCCACACCGTCCACCTCCAGAAGGCGGGACCCATCCAGACGGCCGGTCTCCACCTTGACCCTCTTAGAGTCCCAGAGTCGGTATTGGTAGACGTGCGCGTTCTCTGCCGAGACGTCCCGCAGGTGAACGAGCAGGTTCTGTAGGCCGACCAGCGTCTCAGCTGGCACCTGAGAAGGTCAGGAGAGGGTAGGGGAGGTCAGTGGTGTACTGGTGTCTGACATAGACCAGCGGACAGGGGGAGGGGAGAGGGAGAGGAGTCTGATGGCGCAGAAGGACCGTTCCGCGCTTGAAAGTGGACATATCTGAGGACCGTTCCGCGCGCGCTGACACTGCCTCTAGAACCGTTCTGCGAGCAGTCAGACATGCAGACCGGATTGACTTTGACATAATAAACTTTAATTAATTCGACACAGGTACTCTAACCGCATGTGTTTTTTATATCGCGGACAAAAAAGTGGGGATTGTTAGGGTTAAGCAGGGAGTCACCGATGTTAGATCCCTCTCTGGGTCCTTTCATAGGTCACGGTCCTGACCCGAGATAGCTGAGCTGTGTCGCAGCCCTGACCTCAGACAGCTGAGCTGTGCACGCCGTCGGCTCGGCCGTCAGTCGCCACAGCCGCTGACGCCAGTGTCCAAACAGCTCCAAACAATATCCGGCCATGTATAGCAGAATAAGCCATCAGAGGCGGGAGTGATCAATGGAGGGACGCGAAACACTAACGCCAAGGGGATGACAACTGCTGAGGAATAAAGAAACTACATGCAGGTACACTGGGAACACGTCATGCTGGAGTTGACGTGTTCCCAGCCCGTCCTGTACCATGCAGCCCGTTCCGGTGATCACTCCCGCAGGGCCGGATATTGTTGGGAGCTGTTTGGACACTGGCGTCAGTGGCTGTGGCGACTGACGGCCGAGCCGACGGCGTGCACAGCTCAGCTGTCTGAGGTCAGGGCTGCGACACAGCTCAGCTATCTCGGGTCAGGACCGTGACCCCCTATGAAAAGACCCAGAGAGGGATCTAACATCGGTGACTCCCTGCTTAACCCTAACAATCCCTACTTTTTTCTCCGCGCTATAAAAAAACACATGCGAGTTATAAAAAACACATCCCTATCAACCAGTCCCAAACAGTGTACCAAATTTGAGCGCAATCGGCGTGGCAGTTCAGGGTTCAAGATATATGAGCAACCCAAAATCGCTACTGCAGCAGAATAACGAACACTCTTGGCCCTTCACGTCGCACGTGTCACGACGCTCACCATGATACATCAGTTGTAGTCAATAACTCACCAAGATACATCAGTTGTAGTCAATAACGAGATGGAAGGGATAGGATTACGCGCAACAAAGAGTAACGCAGGTCAATCAGCCCAGCGGTTGCTGACTTACAAGCCTATTAAAAACGTTACAGGAATACGCTTCGCTAGCTCAAACGTAATAGAGTAGAATCATTACATATATGCAATTGCTACTATTTCCTGGTTTTCTTTATAGGCCAAGGCTTGGTAACTGATAACTCTGCTGCCCTGTAATGGGTCCGGCCCGCTGTGGCGAGTGAAGACACTCGCTCTGACTGACTGGACCGCCAGCCGAGACGCTGCTGACTCTGGTGGTGAATGGTGAGCGGAAGAGGAGAAAGTTTACTCCAAAGCTGAAGCAACTCTACATTGCTGTACAGCTAATACGCTTTTCACCTGGTGGCCAGTAGAGGAACTAACAGTTACTACAACTGACCGTCAGAAGCACCCAACACACACCGTGCCGCTCCCAGTAACATACCAGGATGTAGACCCCAGTCGGGCAGCGCTCCGGCGTCCGGCAGCCGCAGCTGGTCCAGCAGTGACAGCAGCCGGCCGGCGCTGCCCTCCGGCGCCGTCCGACAGGCGTTCACGGCCACCACCCTGACGGACAGACGTTACACGGTCAGCAGAGAGCCGACACTCGGTCAGCGGACAGTGGCGTTGGGTCACCAGATGGCAGAGCATCGCCGCAGCACACAGACCAGACAGGACTGTGCCGACAACGCAACCCCGTTGGAGTCACATGACCCTAATAAATGCACCGAAAATGCTCTGGTCTATCTCCATTATTTATAATAATAAAAAAATGAAAGAACAACTGAGATGAGGGAAAGGAGTGAGGCGTCTGTTAGGGTCCCCGTGCAATACGCCCGGTGCGGTGACTGACCTCTGCGCCGCTAGCTGGAGAGCTGGTGCACCCGGCTGACGACCTTCTGTACCTCCTCGGCGGAGAGCGGGTGGCCGTTGGTGGTCCACCGCAGCCCGTCCCGGTAGCCGGCCGCCCCATCCGGCGACACGCCCTGCGGAGTCATAGCATAACACTCAGGCAGGTTCAGGTTTCAGTCCGACACACAGAACCGTCCGGCGACACGCCCCGGGGGCGACACATCTGCGCGCTCAGGGCTCAGGTACAGGTCTCGCGAGATTAAGCGGTAGGTTTTGCACTTTTACATTTCCGGTTATATCTCAGAAACTAATCGATCTACGATGAAGCCATTTTACACGATCATGGCCGGCTTGTTACCCAACAAGTCGATCGCATCTTCAACACTTAAAAGCTTAAGACGACGAAGATATAACCTGAAGTACACTAAATTTTCTAGGTGCAAAACCTACCGCTAAAACCCGCGAGCCCTGTACCATGCACAAGGGCGCCGGGTGCAGTGTCTGTGTGTCCCTGACTGACCTGCAGCGGTGACGCTGTCACAGAAAGCACCTGTTCATTGCCCAATGGATCCAGCCCAGTTCCGGCCGGCCGAGTGCCCGCACGTACGCAGCCAGTGTTACGGTCTGTGTTCGATCTATGTTACGGTCTGTGTTCAATCTATTTTACGCCCTGTGTAACGACCTGCGTTACGGCTTGTGTTACGGTCTGTGTTACATACCCTGTTCTGGGCGGTCTCCACCTTGACCCTCTTAGCGTCCCAGAGTCGGTACTGGTAGACGTGCGCGTTCTCTGCCGAGACGTCCCGCAGGTGAACGAGCAGGTTCTGTAGGCCGACCAGCGTCTCAGCTGGCACCTGAGAAGGTCAGGGGAGGGTAGGGGAGGTCAGTGGTATACTGGTGTCTGACATAGACCAGCGGACAGGGGGGAGGGGAGAGGGAGAGGAGTCTGGTGGCGCAGTAGGACCGTTCCGCGCTTGAAAGTGGACACATCTGAGGACCGTTCCGCGCGCGCTGACACTGCCTCTAGAACCGTTCTGCAAGCAGTCAGACATGCAGACCGGATTGATGTTTTGAAACTTTGACATAATAAACTTTAATTAATTCGACACAGGTAGCCTAACCGCATGTGTTTTTTATATCGCGGACAAAAAAGTGGGGATTGTTAGGGTTACGCAGGGAGTCACCGATGTTAGATCCCTCTCTGGGTCCTTTCATAGGTCACGGTCCTGACCCGAGATAGCTGAGCTGTGTCGCAGCCCTGACCTCAGGGCTCAGACAGCTGAGCTGTGCACGCCGTCGGCTCGGCCGTCAGTCGCCACAGCCGCTGACGCCAGTGTCCAAACAGCTCCAAACAATATCCGGCCCTGTATAGCAGAATAAGCCATCAGAGGCGGGAGTGATCAATGGAGGGACGCGAAACACTAACGCCAAGGGGATGACAACTGCTGAGGAATAAAGAAACTACATGCAGGTACACTGGGAACACGTCATGCTGGAGTTGACGTGTTCCCAGCCCGTCCTGTACCATGCAGCCCGTTCCGGTGATCACTCCCGCAGGGCCGGATATTGTTGGGAGCTGTTTGGACACTGGCGTCAGCGGCTGTGGCGACTGACGGCCGAGCCGACGGCGTGCACAGCTCAGCTGTCTGAGGTCAGGGCTGCGACACAGCTCAGCTATCTCGGGTCAGGACCGTGACCCCCTATGAAAAGACCCAGAGAGGGATCTAACATCGGTGACTCCCTGCTTAACCCTAACAATCCCTACTTTTTTCTCCGCGCTATAAAAAAACACATGCGAGTTATAAAAAACACATCCCTATCAACCAGTCCCAAACAGTGTACCAAATTTGAGCGCAATCGGCGTGGCAGTTCAGGGTTCAAGATATATGAGCAACCCAAAATCGCTACTGCAGCAGAATAACGAACACTCTTGGCCCTTCACGTCGCACGTGTCACGACGCTCACCATGATACATCAGTTGTAGTCAATAACTCACCAAGATACATCAGTTGTAGTCAATAACGAGATGGAAGGGATAGGATTACGCGCAACAAAGAGTAACGCAGGTCAATCAGCCCAGCGGTTGCTGACTTACAAGCCTATTAAAAACGTTACAGGAATACGCTTCGCTAGCTCAAACGTAATAGAGTAGAATCATTACATATATGCAATTGCTACTATTTCCTGGTTTTCTTTATAGGCCAAGGCTTGGTAACTGATAACTCTGCTGCCCTGTAATGGGTCCGGCCCGCTGTGGCGAGTGAAGACACTCGCTCTGACTGACTGGACCGCCAGCCGAGACGCTGCTGACTCTGGTGGTGAATGGTGAGCGGAAGAGGAGAAAGTTTACTCCAAAGCTGAAGCAACTCTACATTGCTGTACAGCTAATACGCTTTTCACCTGGTGGCCAGTAGAGGAACTAACAGTTACTACAACTGACCGTCAGAAGCACCCAACACACACCGTGCCGCTCCCAGTAACATACCAGGATGTAGACCCCAGTCGGGCAGCGCTCCGGCGTCCGGCAGCCGCAGCTGGTCCAGCAGTGACAGCAGCCGGCCGGCGCTGCCCTCCGGCGCCGTCCGACAGGCGTTCACGGCCACCACCCTGACGGACAGACGTTACACGGTCAGCAGAGAGCCGACACTCGGTCAGCGGACAGTGGCGTTGGGTCACCGGATGGCAGAGCATCGCCGCAGCACACAGACCAGACAGGACTGTGCCGACAACGCAACCCCGTTGGAGTCACATGACCCTAATAAATGCACCGAAAATGCTCTGGTCTATCTCCATTATTTATAATAATAAAAAAATGAAAGAACAACTGAGATGAGGGAAAGGAGTGAGGCGTCTGTTAGGGTCCCCGTGCAATACGCCCGGTGCGGTGACTGACCTCATCGCCGCTAGCTGGAGAGCTGGTGCACCCGGCTGACGACCTTCTGTACCTCCTCGGCGGAGAGCGGGTGGCCGTTGGTGGTCCACCGCAGCCCGTCCCGGTAGCCGGCCGCCCCATCCGGCGACACGCCCTGCGGAGTCATAGCATAACACTCAGGCAGGTTCAGGTTTCAGTCCGACACACAGAACCGTCCGGCGACACGCCCTGGGGGCGACACATCTGCGCGCTCAGGGCTCAGGTACAGGTCTCGCGAGATTAAGCGGTAGGTTTTGCACTTTTACATTTCCGGTTATATCTCAGAAACTAATCGATCTACGATGAAGCCATTTTACACGATCATGGCCGGCTTGTTACCCAACAAGTCGATCGCATCTTCAACACTTAAAAGCTTAAGACGACGAAGATATAACCTGAAGTACACTAAATTTTCTAGGTGCAAAACCTACCGCTAAAACCCGCGAGCCCTGTACCATGCACAAGGGCGCCGGGTGCAGTGTCTGTGTGTCCCTGACTGACCTGCAGCGGTGACGCTGTCACAGAAAGCACCTGTTCATTGCCCAATGGATCCAGCCCAGTTCCGGCCGGCCGAGTGCCCGCACGTACGCAGCCAGTGTTACGGTCTGTGTTCGATCTATGTTACGGTCTGTGTTCAATCTATTTTACGCCCTGTGTAACGACCTGCGTTACGGCTTGTGTTACGGTCTGTGTTACATACCCTGTTCTGGGCGGTCTCCACCTTGACCCTCTTAGCGTCCCAGAGTCGGTACTGGTAGACGTGCGCGTTCTCTGCCGAGACGTCCCGCAGGTGAACGAGCAGGTTCTGTAGGCCGACCAGCGTCTCAGCTGGCACCTGAGAAGGTCAGGGGAGGGTAGGGGAGGTCAGTGGTATACTGGTGTCTGACATAGACCAGCGGACAGGGGGGAGGGGAGAGGGAGAGGAGTCTGGTGGCGCAGTAGGACCGTTCCGCGCTTGAAAGTGGACACATCTGAGGACCGTTCCGCGCGCGCTGACACTGCCTCTAGAACCGTTCTGCAAGCAGTCAGACATGCAGACCGGATTGATGTTTTGAAACTTTGACATAATAAACTTTAATTAATTCGACACAGGTAGCCTAACCGCATGTGTTTTTTATATCGCGGACAAAAAAGTGGGGATTGTTAGGGTTACGCAGGGAGTCACCGATGTTAGATCCCTCTCTGGGTCCTTTCATAGGTCACGGTCCTGACCCGAGATAGCTGAGCTGTGTCGCAGCCCTGACCTCAGGGCTCAGACAGCTGAGCTGTGCACGCCGTCGGCTCGGCCGTCAGTCGCCACAGCCGCTGACGCCAGTGTCCAAACAGCTCCAAACAATATCCGGCCCTGTATACAGGGTGTTTCACTAAAAGTGTCAAAAAGTAAATGCCTATTAAAGATATATAGAATATGCAAATCACGTGTCAGCGCACGTGGTTTTGTTGCAAATTTTTGGACATTTATTATTTATCCATTTAAGATATATTTTACACTCATACGGAGCGAGGGCAGGAGGCCAAAGTTACTAGTCATTTTTTCCTTATGCAGAACAAGAACAGGTTATTTACACCGCAACAGGAGGGATGAATTACACTTATGTACATTTGGTGCCATCAGAAACATTGAAACCGTATGCCGACTTTTCAGGAAACTTTTTACTCTCTCACCTCGCTACGTTCCAGATTATAAAAGTTTCAAAGGGCTTGTTGAGAGGTTTAAAAGGGTTCCTTCGATGCCGGTTCCAGTCCAAAAAAGGCGGGGTTGCCCCCACCTCTCGGCGGAAACCGTTGAGAAGGTCAGGGTCTTTTTGAGGGCTTTTGAAGATAACAAGAAGCTAATTCCAACATCAGAAATAGCCAGGGCCTTACAAGTTATTAAAATCAACCACTGTAACGGCTGTAGCCACCAGGAACTGACTGGACCAGAAGCTCCTGGGCCGAATAATCAGCTGCCTCGCCGCCCGCCCCTGGCCAGCGCGAAGTCCCGATCTGTCACCGCTAAGCCTCTGGTTTGGTCAGTGACTCGGTAGCTCTCGCAGAGCTGAGGAAGACTCAAGTCGCATCACTTCGGGAGCTGAAGAGCACAATTCAAGGCTTTGCCGACAGTCTGGACGCTGAAGATGAAAACGGGCTGTGAGGCACCTCCGGACACGTGCCGAAACGGTGCATCAAAAGAAGGGGCAGATGTGTGGAATAGGTTTGAGTGACGGTGATATCGTTTTTATATATTCAAATGTCCAACAATTGCGGATGAAATGATATGCAAATTTCCTTAGAAAACATTGTTATTATGTGCATTATGACCTTTTACTTTTTGACACTTTTAGTGAAACACCCTGTAGCAGGATAAGCCATCAGAGGCGGGAGTGATCAATGGAGGGACGCGAAACGCTAACGCCAAGGGGATGACAACTGCTGAGGAATAAAGAAACTACATGAGATGATGTTTTTCGTACTCCAGCGTAGTACGAAAAACATCATCTCACGCTCTCAGTCCCAGCGGATAAAAACAACACCTAAGAAAGAAACTACATGCAGGTACACTGGGAACACGTCATGCTGGAGTTGACGTGTTCCCAGCCCGTCCTGTACCATGCAGCCCGTTCCGGTGATCACTCTCGCCTCTGATGGCTTATCCTGCTATACAGGGCCGGATATTGTTTGGAGCTGTTTGGACACTGGCGTCAGCGGCTGTGGCGACTGACGGCCGAGCCGACGGCGTGCACAGCTCAGCTGTCTGAGGTCAGGGCTGCGACACAGCTCAGCTATCTCGGGTCAGGACCGTGAACCCCTATGAAAAGACCCAGAGAGGGATCTAACATCGGTGACTCCCTGCTTAACCCTAACAATCCCTACTTTTTTCTCCGCGCTATAAAAAAACACATGCGAGTTATAAAAAACACATCCCTATCAACCAGTCCCTATCAACCAGTTAATTAATTCGACACAGGTACTCTAACCGCATGTGTTTTTTATATCGCGGACAAAAAAGTGGGGATTGTTAGGGTTAAGCAGGGAGTCGCCGATGTTAGATCCCTCTCTGGGTTCTTTCATAGGTCACGGTCCTGACCCGAGATATCTGAGCTGTGTCGCAGCCCTGACCTCAGACAGCTGAGCTGTGCACGCCGTCGGCTCGGCAGTCAGGCGCCACAGCCGCTGACGCAAGTGTCCAAACAGCTCCAAACAATATCCGGCCCTGTATAGCAGGATAAGCCATCAGAGGCGGAAGTGATCAATGGAGGGACGCGAAACACTAACGCCAAGGGGAATGGGATGACAACTGCTGAGGAATAAAGAAACTACATGCAGGTACACTGGGAACACGTCATGCTGGAGTTGACATGTTCCCAGCCCGTCCTGTACCATGCAGCCCGTTCCGGTGATCACTCCCGCCTCTGATGGCTTATCCTGCTATACAGGGCCGGATATTGTTTGAAGCTGTTTGGACACTGGCGTCAGCGGCTGTGGCGACTGACGGCCGAGCCGACGGCGTGCACAGCTCAGCTGTCTGAGGTCAGGGCTGCGACACAGCTCAGCTATCTCGGGTCAGACCCGTGACCCCCTATGAAAAGACCCAGAGAGGGATCTAACATCGGTGACTCCCTGCTTAACCCTAACAATCCCTACTTTTTTCTCCGCGCTATAAA
This sequence comes from Amphibalanus amphitrite, assembly GCF_019059575.1. Taxonomy (NCBI): domain Eukaryota; kingdom Metazoa; phylum Arthropoda; class Thecostraca; order Balanomorpha; family Balanidae; genus Amphibalanus; species Amphibalanus amphitrite. The sequence continues at coordinate 33,372 of NW_024883649.1, forward strand.
AAACACATGCGAGTTATAAAAAAAACACATCCCTATCAACCAGTCCCAAACAATGTACCAAATTTGAGCGCAATCGGCGTGGCAGTTCAGGGTTCAAGATATATGAGCAACCCAAAATCGCTACTGCAGCAGAATAACGAACACTCTTGGCCCTTCACGTCGCACGTGTCATGACGCCCACCATGATACATCAGTTGTAGTCAATAACTCACCAAGATACGTCAGTTGTAGTCAATAACGAGATGGAAGGGATAGGATTAGCGCAACAAAGAGTAACGCAGGTCAATCAGCCCAGCGGTTGCTGACTTACAAGCCTATTAAAAACGTTACAGGAATACGCTTCGCTAGCTCAATCGTAATAGAGTAGAATCATTACATATATGCAATTGCTACTATTTCCTTGTTTTCTTTATAGGCCAAGGCTTGGTAACTGATAACTCTGCTGCCCTGTAATGAGTCCGGCCCGCTGTCGCGAGTGAAGACACTCGCACTGACTGACTGGACCGCCAGCCGAGACGCTGCTGACTCTGGTGGTGAATGGTGAGCGGAAGAGGAGAAAGTTTACGCCAAAGCTGAAGCAACTCTACATTGCTGTACAGCTAATACGCTTTTCACCTGGTGGCCAGTAGAGGAACTAACAGTTACTACAACTGACCGTCAGAAGCACCCAACACACACCGTGCCGCTCCCAGTAACATACCAGGATGTAGACCCCAGTCGGGCAGCGCTCCGGCGTCCGGCAGTCGCAGCTGGTCCAGCAGTGACAGCAGCCGGCCGGCGCTGCCCTCCGGCGCCGTCCGACAGGCGTTCACGGCCACCACCCTGACGGACAGACGTTACACGGTCAGCAAAGAGCCGACACTCGGTCAGCGGACAGTGGCGTTGGGTCACCGGATGGCAGAGCATCGCCGCAGCACACAGACAAGACAGGACTGTGCCGACAACGCAACCCCGTTGGAGTAACATGACCCTAATAAATGCACCGATAATGCTCTGGTCTATCTCCATTATTTATAATAATAAAAAAATGAAAGAACAACTGAGATGAGGGAAAGGAGTGAGGCGTCTGTTAGGGTCCCCGTGCAATACGCCCGGTGCGGTGACTGACCTCTGCGCCGCTAGCTGGAGAGCTGGTTCACCCGGCTGACGACCTTCTGTACCTCCTCGGCGGAGAGCGGGTGGCCGTTGGTGGCCCGCCGCAGCCCGTCCCGGTAGCCGGCCGCCCCATCCGGCGACACGACCTGGGGAGTCATAGCATAACACTCAGGCAGGTTCAGGTTTCAGTCCGACACACAGAACCGTCCGGCGACACGCCCTGGGGGCGACACATGGGCGCGCTCAGGGCTCAGGTACAGGTCTCGTGAGATTAAGCGGTAGGTTTTGCACTTTTACAATTCCGGTTATATCTCAGAAACTAATCGATCTACGATGAAGCCATTTTACACGATCATGGCCGGCTTATTACCCAACAAGTCGATCGCATCTTCAACACTTAAAAGATTAAGACGACGAAGATATAACCTGAAGTAGGGTAAGGGCGGGTAAGAGTACGCGGGCGATAAGAGTACGCATCAGCTGTTTCGGTTGCTTAGCAACGCAGGTTTGTCGAGTTCATGAAGGGACATGAAGCCGCCAGTGCGTGCATGTCACCAACGGAACGTGGGCGTTGAGCGGCGACGCTGTTGAGTTTAAGGTGATGAATATTATTTTCGAGCGTTATGATATTATTATGATATGGTACAATAATTTTGATACTTGGCAGTTGAGATAAGGTACATTTCCGTGATTGTTGAGGGAAACTTGTGAGGTTATCTGGGGAAATACTGTACAGTGCAATATTCTGTTTGCGAAGTTTTGCACAACGTTTCGGGGTTGTTTTGTGCGCGAATTGCATGTACGGTAAGAGGACGCACTGTTCAGGAGGGTAAGAGTACGCAGAATTATACATTAAATCGAATATACGGAAATATAGAATTATTAATCTATCGCTCAATGACGTTTGTTTTGTAGGTATATCATCAATGGAGCACTGTGATGCAGATTCGTACCCGAAATTCTTCCAAATACGAGTTATTCTCCTTTTTTATTGTGCATTTTTTTAAGAAACACACAACATGATTATTTCCTGATCTATAGACTTAAAAGATTTATTTTATGTTTTTCTTTTTGGATACTAGAATTAACTTAAATGCCTTTTGAGTTTGAAGTTAAGCATTTGGACAGTGCAAGCTGCATAGGTGTGTGTTCATATGCTTGCGTACTCCACCCGCCTGGCGTGCGTACTCTTACACACCCCATATGGTAAGAGTACGCAAGTGCAACGGTTCAGAAAATGTCAGTTTTAGACCACTTCCATTTACGCTGAAGGATCGTTGCCCCATGGGTTGATAGTTAATTCATTGAACTTTAATATTCCCTATTTGCGATTTATTTCCTTCAAATATTAAACAAATGAAAGCAAGCAATCCACTAAGTGCGTACTCTTATACGACTTCACCCTACACTAAATTTTCTAGGTGCAAAACCTACCGCTAAAACCCGCGAGCCCTGTACCATGCAATTGCATAAGGGCGCCGGGTGCAGTGTCTGTGTGTCCCTGACTGACCTGCAGCGGTGACGCTGTCACAGAAAGCACCTGTTCATTGCCCAATGGATCCAGCCCAGTTCCGGCCGGACGAGTGCCCGCACGTACGCAGCCAGTGTTACGGTCTGTGTTCGATCTATGTTACGGTCTGTGTTCAATCTATTTTACACCCTGTGTAACGACCTGCGTTACGGCTTGTGTTACGGTCTGTGTTACATACCCTGTTCTGAGCGGTCTCCACCTTGACCCTCTTAGCGTCCCAGAGTCGGTATTGGTAGACGTGCGCGTTCTCTGCCGAGACGTCCCGCAGGTGAACGAGCAGGTTCTGTAGGCCGACCAGCGTCTCAGCTGGCACCTGAGAAGGTCAGGAGAGGGTAGGGGAGGTCAGTGGTGTACTGGTGTCTGACATAGACCAGCGGACAGGGGGAGGGGAGAGGGAGAGGAGTCTGGTGGCGCAGAAGGACCGTTCCGCGCTTGAAAGTGGACATATCTGAGGTACGCCATAGTGAGCTAGTGACAGGGGGTCAGTCTAAAATGTAACGTCATATATTCATGCATGATTTACTAGGTGTTACTACGGAACCGGCACGAGTATCAGAACCAGGTTTCGCTGATTTTTCATAAAATCCAATTAATGCAATTTGCAGCGCAGTGTTTTTTATCAAAAGCCTTTATCTTTATGCATATTTAACACCATATAGGAAACGAGCTCAGGCTACGGACATGTTAATCTCAAAATACACACCCATTCGAATTCGAAACGGTAAAATATGCGTTGATCGATAGGCACAATCTTTATTCTTTGCAAAAAAAAAAAACACAGGTTCACTCACTGAACCAAAGTGACCTGTGGACTGCAGCCTCTGGTCGACCGGGGTGGCCGTGCGTAGAATCTCAGACACTCATGACTGCATGAGTGCCAGATGGGTGAGGCGTGAGACTGTCCCATATAGTGGCACGAAGGTTAAGAATTTCTTCGGCCGGCGTAGTATAGAAGACGACTTTTGATGATGTGAGTGTGCGTGCATGGTGGACTTTGAATAAGTGCCATAGAAACCTGCTGATCTCACCGAACATTCGCCTTGCGTAATCCCCAGACCAAATATCTTCATTGAGGGCCAGAGGTCAATTTTGCGACCTCTCTATAAGTACCTATAAGTTACCGATTACCATATAAGTTAACCCGCGCCGTGCTGGTGGCCCATGTGCTTTCCGTGTCGTGCTGGGGGAGGGGGGGGGTGTTTTCACGTCCCCCCTCTAACTCGGCTCATGGGCCACGTAGCGACACGCGGTAAGGGGAAATCGAAAGAGCGTCAAAAATAATGACGGAACGACTTCGTTTCAATTTTTAGGTCAGGTCAAAGGTCAGGTCACCAGAGGTCATCAAAGGTAAAATTTAGTCCATTTCAACAATTTTGGAAACTGCCAAGTGCCAACGGCTAACTCGGGAACCAACAGAACTACAGCGCCGCGGAAAAACGCATTCGATAGCCCTTTTACAGGCTTTTCTGAATATTGCTCTCGGATTTGATCTAAGGTCAATGGTTTAGCCTCCAGAGGGCAAAAATTCCAAAAATAACAGTTTTTATGAAAAGTGTTTTTCTGCAATAACATTTGGTTCAAGACAGTGAAGATATTTATTTTGCCTGCCTCGTGTTTCTCTCGTCGAGACGCGTCGAATGAACTATACGTTGACCTTGAAAGGTTATTTTAAAAATTTGACCGCAGGTCAAGGTCATGACCTGACCGGAAAGGGTCATTCTGCAGATCAGTCGATCCGTATCGTCGAGCTGACCACATCTGACGTGTTTTCACCGCTCTAGCACGTCTCTATCAAAAGTTGAAGCCAAAAAACCGTTTATGGTGATAAAATAGGTGACCGTTTATGACCTGAGATGACCTCAAGGGCACATAAAAGGACACATGTGCATTTTTACGATTCAGTGTGCTATGTTTACCTATGAACCGATGTTTAAGGGGGTTTTAAACGACATTCGTCCAAAAGAGGCGCATTTCACTTTTCTCCCACTGACTTGAGGTCCCAAAATTGGCCTGAGCTTAGGTCACAGAAATAAAGAGTCCGAGATGAACATTTTATGCGTATTGTTGGTCTTATCAATCTCTAAAAGTTTCAAAAGTGATCGTTCAGTCGGTGTAGCTATAGCGGGTCTTTTAACTTTTTTTGAGGTAAGGTCACTTGACATGCCCTAGTGACCTGACCTTGAACGACCCTCATCTGAAATTTAACAAGCTGTGTAGAAAAGATGCATGAACAGGTGTACCAAAGACAGCACAGGCGCTGCGCGACGCCGTTTTTGAGATGTTCGCGAGAAAAAAAACTAAGGGGGCGTAACCCCCCCCCCCCTCCAGCACGGCGCAGATTAATGGGAGACAATTGAAATGCTCTTCTTCTGAACGAAAACAACCTCAACCATCGGGATGCAGGTAAATATGACACATTTAATCGGTAAATGTCACTCGTGATGTGACCACTTTTATGTTACTGAGGTCATCTCAGGTCATGAAAGGTCTCCAGTAGATTTTGGACAATGACTTTCGATAGAGATATGGTAGAGCAATGAAACACCCTATATAACTATTTTCCTTCTCAAAAATATGGATCGACTAATATGCAATATGACCTTTACCGGTTAGGTTATGACCTTTACCTTAGGTCAAATTCTCAAATGCCCTTTTAATGTCAAATGCTAGTTCATTTGACTCGTCTGTCTCGAAAAATGGAACACGATGCTGGTTGAACTAATCTCGTGCAGGTCTGAGCCAAAAGGTAGTACAGATAAACGTCCTCCGCGAAAACGTATATTTTGAAGCTAAAACGTTTACCTTAGGTCAAATCTGAGATAATCAATAAGAGAGAGCATAAAAAACTATCGAATATGCGCTTTGCTGCGGCGCTGTAGTTCAATCTCTTTCTGAATCCTGACTTATGCGCCGCTTTGTCGAAAAATGTCAACATCGGCGAAATTTGATTTTCGGTTGTCGCTGGTGACCTGACCGACCAGTTCGACCTAACCTTAAAATGATCTAAGTAGTTTTGTAATAGTTTTTGACGCTCTTTCGAACGCCGCCTACTGCGTGTCTCGACGTGGCCCACAAGCTGAGTTAGAAGTGGGTGTTCAAACACCCCCAGCAGGTTCAATAAAAAAAAAAACGCTTACGCTGCAGCTGGGGGCGGCACCGCACTGCTAGGCGCTGTCGGTATCGCAATAATGGGCGGCACAGCGCTGAGGGGCGCCACTTGCATTGAGGGGTGGCATTGTACGGTGCAGGGGCAGCGTCTCGTTGAGGGGCGGTATCGCAACGAGGGTGGCACTTACAAGGCTGCCTAATAAGGAACGCTTGGCACATCCAAGCCCAGCTCTGCGCCGCCTAGCTGCTGCATCTTGAAAAGGGCCCTTGGTGTCGATGAGAAAGCCCCATTGTCAAATAATTGCCTAGCGTCAGTGGTTTCGGGGGGGGGCGACCGAAGTATCCAATTCAGTTTCGCGTCAGTGACTACTGGAGGGCGTCAACGACCTCGGATAGGGCGAATGTGATCTTCAGAAGGGCACCGGGTGCTCTAGAGGGGTGCAATGCTTGGATGGGGTCACTGCTGCCTTCAGTAGGACGTCGGACGCTCTGGAGGGGCGCCATTGATCTCGGATGGTCCGAATGGGATTTTCAGAGGAGCATCAGTGGTTTCAGAGGGGCGCCATTGATCAAGGATGGGCCGACTGAAGCCCCGGTTCAGGTGGGCGCCAGTGGCTCTTGAGGGGCGCCAGCGACCTCGGATTGATGGGGCGACTGTGATCTTTAGAACGGCGGGCGTTGAGGGGCGCCATTGGGCATGGATGGGGCCACTGTTGCCTTCAGCAGAGCGCCGCAGGGAGGCTCTGGAGGGGCTTGAGCTTGGGTGGGCCGACTGTAGTCTCCAGGGGCGTTGTCTCGGATGGGGCGAATGTGATTTTCAGAGGGGTGCCGGGTAGTCTAGAAGGGCGCCATTGGTTTCAGAGGGCTGCCATCGATCTTAAGATGGGGCAGCTGTAACCTTCGTTTAGATGGGCGTGATCTTCAGAAGCGCGCCGGACGCTCTGGAGGGGCGTCATTGGGCTTGCTTGAATGGGGCGACTTTAGCATTCTTCTCAAGCGGGACGACTTCAGTCTTAACTGGGTGGGGCGCTAGTGGCTCTTGAGGGCGCTATTGATCTCGGATAGGGCGATTGTGATCTTGAGAAGAATGCGGGTGCTTTAGAGGGGCGCCAGTGGTTTCAGGGATCGATCTTTGATGGGTCGATTGGGGCAGCTGTGAACTTCAGAGGGGCGCCGGGTGCTCTAGAGGGGCGCCATCAAGCTTTAATGGGGCGACTGTTCCGTTTAGGTGGGTGCCAGCGGCTCTTCAGGGGCGCCATCGACCCTGGGGGTTCGGAATATTCTGGTTTCCGGAGGGGCGCCCTTCAACATTTGGGGGCTCAGGTCGTATTTGGGGGTGCCCTGGAGATTATTTAGGTGTCCAGGCACCCCCAAAGAGATATTGAGTTCGATCCCTGCCTGCACATCACTTTTTAATTCATGTTCTCTCTGTAAAACGGCATCAGCCTAGTCGGCGCTAATTGGGGCGCCATTTGGGCGGCTGGGCGGAAAGGGGGGGCCATGGCCCCCATGGCCCCCCCTGTCTACGCCACTGCTCGCCTCTGATGGCTTATCCTGCTATACAGGGCCGGATATTGTTTGGAGCTGTTTGCAGGGGCGTCGCCACGGCTCCCCAACTTGTACGGACACATTCTGTCAGCCGTAACACTCGTCGGAGGTGTAAGCCCACGCGGGCTCGTGGAGGGCATTTTTCGTCCTCCTCCCCCCCCCCATCCCGGACGAATAGTTGCGATAGCCCCCAAATGCCTAGGGGTTTCGGAAAAATACACACATTTTTGATACCTACATTAGGGCAAGCATTAGGGTAGATGGCAGGTCAGCGACCCCGAGCTGCGGCTTTTTTTGCAGAGTTCTTCAGCAAAGAAGGTGGTGCGCGAATAGCTGCCCATTTCACCACACCATGCCTTGCTTATGTGTTCCTTCGACCAGTGGATGCGTCTTGGCGTGAGGCTAAAGGTGGTGCACCGGGTATTTTCCCGTCAATTTCGTTGTCTTTTTCAGTTTGATGAGCAGAAAAACCAAGTTAAGGGGCGGATAGTGGTGGGTCATGACGTGGGCCCTCTTATCATCGGTCCTGAATTCAAGTCAATCTGCGTTGGCAAAGGGTGGCTTTTGCGGTCGCAGCCGGGCTGACTTCACCAATCTAGCCCCAGCTTATTACGCCTCAGGCAGATGTGCAGTTGGCTGCTACTGATATCCATGGAGCTGCTGGCAGACCAGCTTCAGGCTCATTGCCGCAATGCCACAAGCATGCTTCCTAATACAAAAGGAGAGAGTGTGCTCCTTTCTGTCCATTGCCTTTGACGAAAACTAGTTATCAAATGAACCCGTCGGTGACTCGACTAATTACTCAGAGCAAGAGTCATCTACTGCAAAGGTAGGTCTTTGCTGAGTTGAGAGCCGATACCGGAGGCACTTATACAGCCAGTATTCCCGCTTCTAACATCAGAAAAGAAACTGTGCGAACAGATATGACTAACAAATATATGTCCGGATAATTTCGTTACACCCTAAATGCTAGTATGTAGTAAATACTCTTGCGTGACATTGACTTTGGGACTGCCTTGGATCGTAACTTTACCCACAAATAGGGGACTGATAAGCGTTAAGCTACTTCAAAACATGTGCAAAGACTGGTCACTGTTTTGCAGCCGTCGAAACTTGTACGGACATTCCGTACAAGTTTTCGGGCCTTCCAAAACTTGTACGGACACTGTCCGTAGTGTCCGTAGTGGTGGCGACGCCCATGGCTGTTTGGACACTGGCATCAGCGGCTGTGGCGACTGACGGCCGAGCCGACGGCGTGCACAGCTCAGCTGTCTGAGGTCAGGGCTGCGACACAGCTCAGCTATCTCGGGTCAGGACCGTGAACCCCTATGAAAAGACCCAGAGAGGGATCTAACATCGGTGACTCCCTGCTTAACCCTAACAATCCCTACTTTTTTCTCCGCGCTATAAAAAAACACATGCGAGTTATAAAAAAACACATCCCTATCAACCAGTCCCTATCAACCAGTTAATTAATTCGACACAGGTACTCTAACCGCATGTGTTTTTTATATCGCGGACAAAAAAGTGGGGATTGTTAGGGTTAAGCAGGGAGTCGCCGATGTTAGATCCCTCTCTGGGTTCTTTCATAGGTCACGGTCCTGACCCGAGATAGCTGAGCTGTGTCGCAGCCCTGACCTCAGACAGCTGAGCTGTGCACGCCGTCGGCTCGGCCGTCAGGCGCCACAGCCGCTGACGCAAGTGTCCAAACAGCTCCAAACAATATCCGGCCCTGTATAGCAGGATAAGCCATCAGAGGCGGAAGTGATCAATGGATGGACGCGAAACACTAACGCCAAGGGGAATGGGATGACAACTGCTGAGGAATAAAGAAACTACATGCAGGTACACTGGGAACACGTCATGCTGGAGTTGACATGTTCCCAGCCCGTCCTGTACCATGCAGCCCGTTCCGGTGATCACTCCCGCCTCTGATGGCTTATCCTGCTATACAGGGCCGGATATTGTTTGAAGCTGTTTGGACACTGGCGTCAGCGGCTGTGGCGACTGACGGCCGAGCCGACGGCGTGCACAGCTCAGCTGTCTGAGGTCAGGGCTGCGACACAGCTCAGCTATCTCGGGTCAGACCCGAGATAGCTGTCGCGAGTGAAGACACTCGCACTGACTGACTGGACCGCCAGCCGAGACGCTGCTGACTCTGGTGGTGAATGGTGAGCGGAAGAGGAGAAAGTTTACGCCAAAGCTGAAGCAACTCTACATTGCTGTACAGCTAATACGCTTTTCACCTGGTGGCCAGTAGAGGAACTAACAGTTACTACAATTGACCGTCAGAAGCACCCAACACACACCGTGCCGCTCCCAGTAACATACCAGGATGTAGACCCCAGTCGGGCAGCGCTCCGGCGTCCGGCAGTGGCAGCTGGTCCAGCAGTGACAGCAGCCGGCCGGCGCTGCCCTCCGGCGCCGTCCAACAGGCGTTCACGGCCACCACCCTGACGGACAGACGTTACACGGTCAGCAAAGAGCCGACACTCGGTCAGCGGACAGTGGCGTTGGGTCACCGGATGGCAGAGCATCGCCGCAGCACACAGACAAGACAGGACTGTGCCGACAACGCAACCCCGTTGGAGTAACATGACCCTAATAAATGCACCGATAATGCTCTGGTCTATCTCCATTATTTATAATAATAAAAAAATGAAAGAACAACTGAGATGAGGGAAAGTGAGGCGTCTGTTAGGGTCCCCGTGCAATACGCCCGGTGCGGTGACTGACCTCTGCGCCGCTAGCTGGAGAGCTGGTTAACCCGGCTGACGACCTTCTGTACCTCCTCGGCGGAGAGCGGGTGGCCGTTGGTGGCCCGCCGCAGCCCGTCCCGGTAGCCGGCCGCCCCATCCGGCGACACGCCCTGGGGAGTCATAGCATAACACTCAGGCAGGTTCAGGTTTCAGTCCGACACACAGAACCGTCCGGCGACACGCCCTGGGGGCGACACATGGGCGCGCTCAGGGCTCAGGTACAGGTCTCGCGAGATTAAGCGGTAGGTTTTGCACTTTTACATTTCCGGTTATATCTCAGAAACTAATCGATCTACGATGAAGCCATTTTACACGATCATGGCCGGCTTGTTACCCAACAAGTCGATCGCATCTTCAACACTTAAAAGCTTAAGACGACGAAGATATAGCCTGAAGTACACTAAATTTTCTAGGTGCAAAAACTACCGCTAAAACCCGCGAGCCCTGTACCATGCACAAGGGCGCCGGGTGCAGTGTCTGTGTGTCCCTGACTGACCTGCAGCGGTGACGCTGTCACAGAAAGCACCTGTTCATTGCCCAATGGATCCAGCCCAGTTCCGGCCGGCCGAGTGCCCGCACGTACGCAGCCAGTGTTACGGTCTGTGTTTGATCTATGTTACGGTCTGTGTTCAATCTATTTTACGCCCTGTGTAACGACCTGCGTTACGGCTTGTGTTACGGTCTGTGTTACATACCCTGTTCTGGGCGGTCTCCACCTTGACCCTCCTAGCGTCCCAGAGTCGGTACTGGTAGACGTGCGCGTTCTCTGCCGAGACGTCCCGCAGGTGAACGAGCAGGTTCTGTAGGCCGACCAGCGTCTCAGCTGGCACCTGAGAAGGTCAGGGGAGGGTAGGGGAGGTCAGTGGTATACTGGTGTCTGACATAGACCAGCGGACAGGGGGGAGGGGAGAGGGAGAGGAGTCTGGTGGCGCAGTAGGACCGTTCCGCGCTTGAAAGTGGACACATCTGAGGACCGTTCCGCGCGCGCTGACACTCCCTCTAGAACCGTTCTGCGAGCAGTCAGACATGCAGACCGGATTGATGTTTTGAAACTTTGACATAATAAACTTAAATTAATTCGACACAGGTAGCCTAACCGCATGTGTTTTTTATATCGCGGACAAAAAAGTGGGGATTGTTAGGGTTAAGCAGGGAGTCACCGATGTTAGATCCCTCTCTGGGTCCTTTCATAGGTCACGGTCCTGACCCGAGATAGCTGAGCTGTGTCGCAGCCCTGACCTCAGGTCTCAGACAGCTGAGCTGTGCACGCCGTCGGCTCGGCCGTCAGTCGCCACAGCCGCTGACGCCAGTGTCCAAACAGCTCCAAACAATATCCGGCCCTGTATAGCAGGATAAGCCATCAGAGGCGGGAGTGATCAATGGAGGGACGCGAAACACTAACGCCAAGGGGATGACAACTGCTGAGGAATAAAGAAACTACATGAGATGATGTTTTTCGTACTCCAGCGTAGTACGAAAAACATCATCTCACGCTCTCAGTCCCAGCGGATAAAAACAACACCTAAGAAAGAAACTACATGCAGGTACACTGGGAACACGTCATGCTGGAGTTGACGTGTTCCCAGCCCGTCCTGTACCATGCAGCCCGTTCCGGTGATCACTCCCGCCTCTGATGGCTTATCCTGCTATACAGGGCCGGATATTGTTTGGAGCTATTTGGACACTGGCGTCAGCGGCTGTGGCGACTGACGGCCGAGCCGACGGCGTGCACAGCTCAGCTGTCTGAGGTCAGGGCTGCGACACAGCTCAGCTATCTCGGGTCAGGACCGTGACCCCCTATGAAAAGACCCAGAGAGGGATCTAACATCGGTGACTCCCTGCTTAACCCTAACAATCCCTACTTTTTTCTCCGCGCTATAAAAAAACACATGCGAGTTATAAAAAAACACATCCCTATCAACCAGTCCCTATCAACCAGTTAATTAATTCGACACAGGTACTCTAACCGCATGTGTTTTTTATATCGCGGACAAAAAAAAGTGGGGATTGTTAGGGTTAAGCAGGGAGTCACCGATGTTAGATCCCTCTCTGGGTCCTTTCATAGGTCACGGTCCTGACCCGAGATAGCTGAGCTGTGTCGCAGCCCTGACCTCAGACAGCTGAGCTGTGCACGCCGTCGGCTCGGCCGTCAGGCGCCACAGCCGCTGACGCAAGGGTCCAAACAGCTCCAAACAATATCCGGCCCTGTATAGCAGGATAAGCCATCAGAGGCGGAAGTGATCAATGGAGGGACGCGAAACACTAACGCCAAGGGGATGACAACTGCTGAGGAATAAAGAAACTACATGCAGGTACACTGGGAACACGTCATGCTGGAGTTGACATGTTTCCAGCCCGTCCTGTACCATGCAGCCCGTTCCGGTGATCACTCCCGCCACTGATGGCTTATCCTGCTATACAGGGCCGGATATTGTTTGAAGCTGTTTGGACACTGGCGTCAGCGGCTGTGGCGACTGACGGCCGAGCCGACGGCGTGCACAGCTCAGCTGTCTGAGGTCAGGGCTGCGACACAGCTCAGCTATCTCGGGTCAGGACCGTGACCCCCTATGAAAAGACCCAGAGAGGGATCTAACATCGGTGACTCCCTGCTTAACCCTAACAATCCCTACTTTTTTCTCCGCGCTATAAAAAAACACATGCGAGTTATAAAAAAAAACACATCCCTATCAACCAGTCCCAAACAATGTACCAAATTTGAGCGCAATCGGCGTGGCAGTTCAGGGTTCAAGATATATGAGCAACCCAAAATCGCTACTGCAGCAGAATAACGAACACTCTTGGCCCTTCACGTCGCACGTGTCATGACGCCCACCATGATACATCAGTTGTAGTCAATAACTCACCAAGATACATCAGTTGTAGTCAATAACGAGATGGAAGGGATAGGATTAGCGCAACAAAGAGTAACGCAGGTCAATCAGCCCAGCGGTTGCTGACTTACAAGCCTATTAAAAACGTTACAGGAATACGCTTCGCTAGCTCAATCGTAATAGAGTAGAATCATTACATATATGCAATTGCTACTATTTCCTGGTTTTCTTTATAGGCCAAGGCTTGGTAACTGATAACTCTGCTGCCCTGTAATGAGTCCGGCCCGCTGTCGCGAGTGAACACACTCGCACTGACTGACTGGACCACCAGCCGAGACGCTGCTGACTCTGGTGGTGAATGGTGAGCGGAAGAGGAGAAAGTTTACGCCAAAGCTGAAGCAACTCTACATTGCTGTACAGCTAATACGCTTTTCACCTGGTGGCCAGTAGAGGAACTAACAGTTACTACAACTGACCGTCAGAAGCACCCAACACACACCGTGCCGCTCCCAGTAACATACCAGGATGTAGACCCCAGTCGGGCAGCGCTCCGGAGTCCGGCAGCCGCAGCTGGTCCAGCAGTGACAGCAGCCGGCCGGCGCCGTCCGACAGGCGTTCACGGCCACCACCCTGACGGACAGACGTTACACGGTCAGCAAAGAGACGACACTCGGTCAGCGGACAGTGGCGTTGGGTCATCGGATGGCAGAGCATCGCCGCAGCACACAGACCAGACAGGACTGTGCCGACAACGCAACCCCGTTGGAGTAACATGACCCTAATAAATGCACCGAAAATGCTCTGGTCTGTCTCCATTACTTATAATAATAAAAAATGAAAGAACAACTGAGATGAGGGAAAGGAGTGAGGCGTCTGTTAGGGTCCCCGTGCAATACGCCCGGTGCGGTGACTGACCTCTGCGCCGCTAGCTGGAGAGCTGGTTAACCCGGCTGACCACCTTCTGTACCTCCTCGGCGGAGAGCGGGTGGCCGTTGGTGGCCCGCCGCAGCCCGTCCCGGTAGCCGGCCGCCCCATCCGGCGGCACGCCCTGGGGAGTCATAGCATAACACTCAGGCAGGTTCAGGTTTCAGTCCGACACACAGAACCGTCCGGCGACACGCCCTGGGGGCGACATATGGGCGCGCTCAGGGCTCAGGTACAGGTCTCGCGAGATTAAGCGGTAGGTTTTGCACATTTACATTTCCGGTTATATCTCAGAAACTAATCGATCTACGATGAAGCCATTTTACACGATCATGGCCGGCTTGTTACCCAACTCTATCGCATCTTCAACACTTAAAAGCTTAAGACGACGAAGATATAGCCTGAAGTACACTAAATTTTCTAGGTGCAAAACCTACCGCTAAAACCCGCGAGCCCTGTACCATGCACAAGGGCGCCGGGTGCAGTGTCTGTGTGTCCCTGACTGACCTGCCAGCGGTGACGCTGTCACAGAAAGCACCTGTTCATTGCCCAATGGATCCAGCCCAGTTCCGGCCGGCCGAGTGCCCGCACGTACGCAGCCAGTGTTACGGTCTGTGTTCGATCTATGTTACGGTCTGTGTTCAATCTATTTTACGCCCTGTGTAACGACCTGCGTTACGGCTTGTGTTACGGTCTGTGTTACATACCCTGTTCTGGGCGGTCTCCACCTGTTGTTGTTGTTGTTGTTCCTCCCGGTCACCGCCGAGGCGGTGACGGAGCCACGCGGCTCTTGTGGGCCGCGTAGCCGGCGGCCAAGGCCGCCACCACGTCGTCGCGCTGTACGTCTCGGGCCGTGCCTGTGATGTTACCCAGCGCTTGGAGGCGGGGGCCGAACAGGCACGGGCACTCCAGTAGTACGTGCGCCGGGGTGTCCGCGGCCTCGCCACAGACGAGACAACGGCCCGCCGGGCATGTGATGTCGTTGCACTGAGCGCACTCGGGTGTCGGTCTGCGCCCAATGCGGTGGAGATATTGTTCCGACCGTCCCCAGTGTCCCGATCGGAGTTGATGTATGTCGATGGCCTCCTCCCTGGTAGCGGCTCGGACCGGGTCGGGGGCGCGGTCCGCCATGACGTCTCGGTACCAGCCCGCAGGCCGGCTCGCTCGCCACTCCCTGCCGGCGACCCGCGCAGCAGCCCGCGTGAGGGTGCGGGCGTCGACCGGCGTCGTCCGCTGGGACATCCCGGCCGCCTCCTTCGCTAATGCGTCCGCCCTCTCATTACCCGGGAGCCCGCAGTGAGCCGGTACCCATTGGAGGTGAATTGAGCTGTTGCTTGCTTGTAGGCGCAGCAGTTGGGTCCACACACTGGCACCCAGTGTTGTGGTCTGGGCCGAGGCGCCTGCAGCCAGCGTTAGCAGGGCCGCCCTGGAGTCCAGGCAGGCGACCACCGGCAGGCCCGCGCTTCTCGGCAGTTCAGCGACTGCCTCCAGCGCTGCCAGCAGCGCGGCGAGCTCCGCGCGCGTGCTGGAGCACAGGCGGCCAGCAGGGACCCTCAGCTCCCAGTCATCTTCGGTTGGGGTGCGGATCAGGGCGCCGCCCCCGCCATTGGCGACGCCGTCCTCCGCCGATCCGTCCGACCATATCCAGACGGCTTCCTCAGGTAGCTCCCGGATACGCTCTTCAGCTGCGGCACGCCGAACGTCTTCCGGGGCCGCACGTCTGGCCCGCGGGCCGAGGTCCAGATGGAAGTGGACGGTAGAGTTGTCGGCCCACGGCGGCAGGGTGTGGTGGAGGCGGGCCTCGACGGGTATGTCTTGCGCGTCGGCCGCCGCGAGCGCGGCGGCGCCCACCTCGCGCCATCCTGTGGTCTTGAGTCGTCGAGGGACGACCGCCTCCCCGACCGACCTCAGCGGGTCTCCCTCGGGGAGGGACGCCGCGAGTCCCACCATTCTCGCTGCCAGTGCCTGTCTCCTGGACCAGGCATCTGTCATGCCGGCCTCGGACATCAGGGCGTGCACCGGAGTAGATGCCGTGCATCCGGTCACTGCCCGCGCGGCCGCGCGCAGCTCCCGATCGATCAGCTCGACGTGCGAGGGCGATGCCGCCGGCAGCCACGCAGCCGCGGCGTACTCCAGCGCACCGCGGACGTAGCCGTTGGCGACGGTTCGTAGTTGTTGTTCGCCGAGGCCCCACGATCGGCCGGTCAGCTTCTTCAGCTGGGCGGTCCTTGGTCTGACCCTGCGGCGGAGGTCGGTGCAGTGTGGTCCAAAATGGAGGAGACGGTCGAAGGTCACGCCGAGGAGGCGGAGCTGGGAGCCCGCCTTCACTGACACTCCAGCGACCTTCACGGTCAGCTCACCGGCGTCCCTGGCCCATTGTGAGAGAACAATGGCCTGGGTCTTTTCACCCGCCACCCTCATCTTCCAGCGGTCCGCCCAGGCGGCGATAATGTCCGCCGACTTCTGTGCCCTTTCCTTTGCCAGGGCAATAGAGCTCCCACCGCTGAGGGTTGCGGTGTCGTCCGCGTACATGTACGTCGTGGTGTGTGGCACTCGTCGCAGCTCCAAGATGAGATCGGCAGCCCACAGGGTGTACAGCGTCGGGGCCAGGACGCTGCCCTGCGGGAGACCGGCCCTGAAGACTCGTTCAGCACTCCGGGCGCCGTTCACCTCCACAGACGCCCGGCGGTCGCGCAGGAATGCCCAGATCCAGCGAACCAGACAGGCAGGTAGGCCCAGCCGCAGGAGCTTCAGCTTGAGCATACGATGGTCGATGACGTCATAGGCGCGGCTGAAATCGTAGGCCATGAGGACGAATTTCTCGGCCGTGACGCCATCGATCGGCCTTCCACGCGGCTTGGCCTTATTCCAGCCATCCTGCACTGTCTGTATCAGCCTTCCCAAATTCTCTTCTGCGGAGCGACCCCTCCTGAAGCCGACCTGTTCCGCAGGGACCATATCGTCTCTCTCTGCCAGGTGAGTCAGGCGAGCGGCTACCATCCTCTCGGCCAGCTTCGCCAGGTGAGACGTTAGCGCGATCGGTCGGTAGCTCGAAGTCAGCTTGGGGTCTTTCCCGGCTTTGGGGATCGGCACGATGACGGCTCTTCGCCAGTCTGCCGGGACCTCCCCCCTCAGCCAGGACTGATTGATGAGGCGCAGGAGCAGGGCCTTGGCGGTGGGGCCGAGGTGCTTCAGGTGCTCCGCGCAGATGTTGTCTGGTCCTGGAGCCTTCTTGTTGCGCAGCTTCCGCAGCTGGATATCCATCTCTGTTGTGGAAAACGGTCCGCAGCAGCTGGCGTCCTCTCTTTCCCCCGCGCAGGCAGTGCACGGGGGGCGGCTGCGTTGAATCAGTTCATGTTTTACCTTGCGGTCTAACTTCCTCGACCGGACTTGCCGGCTGACCCGTGAGTAGGTTCGCGCGAAGGAGGTCGCCTTCTCAAGGTCCTCCACGGCAAGGCCATGGTCCCCTTGGAGAGCGTGGCCGGGGCAAGCCTGCACCGACCCCTCCATCTTGCGCAGCACCTTGGTCACCAGGCCGATGCTGGTCGGCTTGTTCAGCGTTGTTGTGGCAAAGTCGCGGAAGCTGCGCGTCTTGGCTTTGTCTTCAGTGATGGCGGCATGGCGCTTAGCCGTCAGCCACCGTTCCCTCGCCTCCCGGGAACGATCCGTTCGCATGGCGTCTCTCGCCTCCCGGCGCTCCGCCACGGCCCGCACAAGTTCCGGGTCCAGGGCCCACGGTTTTGGGTCGGCTCGCGCGCCCCGCGGGATCATCTCCACACTGTGAGCTAACAGCGTCTGGCTAAACACTGCCAGGAGTTGCTCGGTGGTGGCGCCCGGCGGGGGTGAGCTCGTCTCGAGTGTCCGCTCGATGCCGTCGCGGAATCCGACCCAGTCCGCCTTGTGGAAGGCCCACTTCGTTTTCCGTATGCGCCGCGGCCGGCCGCCGTGGCACACGACCTCGACGAGTTGCGGTAGGTGGTCACTGCCGAGGTCATCCCCGATAGACCACGCACACCTCCTCGCAAGGCCGCGCGTGCAGACGGTGACGTCTGGGGCTCCGGTGTTCCCCCTGTAGTCGGCGTGGGTCGGAGCGCCAGAGTTGAGGACAGACCAGTCCCCGGCCTCGCACCAGGCGGCCAGGCGGCGGCCGACGTCATCCGCGTCGTCACACTGGTGGTCCCACCTCGGGTGATGCGCGTTGAAATCCCCGGTGATAATGCAGTCTGAAGTGGGTCTGAGAGTGAGGGCGAACCTGTCCTCCCTCTCGTCGCTCTCGCCCGTACGGATGGGCGGCCTGTATATGTTATGGATGTCGATGGTGGTCGGTTGACTAGAATGTTGACTAGGTGGGAGGAGCAGTCGGGCACCACACCACTCTGTGCTGTCGTCGGAGGCGTCGAGTGGGCGGTCCTCAAGTCTGGTGAAGCTGAGTCCGTCCCGGATGTATATCACAACGTCCCCTCCTTTCACAGGGCCGTCTGTTCTACGCCCTCGCACTCGACGGGCGACCGAGGCGATCTGGAAACCAGGGAGGGCGATGTTTTTCTTCGCCGGCAGCTGGGCCTCCTGGATCACCGCCACGTCTACCTTGTTGTCCGACAGCCAACGTTGAACCTCCAGCGTTTTCTTCCGGAGACCCTCCGCGTTCCAGCTCAGTATGAGCAGGCGGCTTCGGACACGGCAGTTCCTTCTGTAGCGGCGATTCTTCTTAGCCCTCCTACTGCGGCGACCTCCCCCACTCCGGCCGCCCGTGACCCCGCCGCCCGTGTCGGCGGCGGGGGGCGCCAGGCTATTCATTCAGCGCGGGCCGGGTCCGCTGCGGGGGACCGGCCATCGGCCCCCCTGGCGCGGCACCCGGTCCCGCTGGTGGGCATCCGCTGCCCCGGGCGAATGGAGATGGTGAAGATGATACGTGGTGATGATGCGCGGCGACGTGGTGGCGCGTCGGCCACCGGCGACCGGCCCCCGAGGAGGCGGTCCGGGTCCCGTTTGGTTTCCCCGGGCGCTCTCCACGCCCGGGGCGGGGGAGCCTCCCCCACACCGTCCACCTCCAGAAGGCGGGACCCATCCAGACGGCCGGTCTCCACCTTGACCCTCTTAGCGTCCCAGAGTCGGTATTGGTAGACGTGCGCGTTCTCTGCCGAGACGTCCCGCAGGTGAACGAGCAGGTTCTGTAGGCCGACCAGCGTCTCAGCTGGCACCTGAGAAGGTCAGGAGAGGGTAGGGGAGGTCAGTGGTGTACTGGTGTCTGACATAGACCAGCGGACAGGGGGAGGGGAGAGGGAGAGGAGTCTGATGGCGCAGAAGGACCGTTCCGCGCTTGAAAGTGGACATATCTGAGGACCGTTCCGCGCGCGCTGACACTGCCTCTAGAACCGTTCTGCGAGCAGTCAGACATGCAGACCGGATTGACTTTGACATAATAAACTTTAATTAATTCGACACAGGTACTCTAACCGCATGTGTTTTTTATATCGCGGACAAAAAAGTGGGGATTGTTAGGGTTAAGCAGGGAGTCACCGATGTTAGATCCCTCTCTGGGTCCTTTCATAGGTCACGGTCCTGACCCGAGATAGCTGAGCTGTGTCGCAGCCCTGACCTCAGACAGCTGAGCTGTGCACGCCGTCGGCTCGGCCGTCAGTCGCCACAGCCGCTGACGCCAGTGTCCAAACAGCTCCAAACAATATCCGGCCATGTATAGCAGAATAAGCCATCAGAGGCGGGAGTGATCAATGGAGGGACGCGAAACACTAACGCCAAGGGGATGACAACTGCTGAGGAATAAAGAAACTACATGCAGGTACACTGGGAACACGTCATGCTGGAGTTGACGTGTTCCCAGCCCGTCCTGTACCATGCAGCCCGTTCCGGTGATCACTCCCGCAGGGCCGGATATTGTTGGGAGCTGTTTGGACACTGGCGTCAGCGGCTGTGGCGACTGACGGCCGAGCCGACGGCGTGCACAGCTCAGCTGTCTGAGGTCAGGGCTGCGACACAGCTCAGCTATCTCGGGTCAGGACCGTGACCCCCTATGAAAAGACCCAGAGAGGGATCTAACATCGGTGACTCCCTGCTTAACCCTAACAATCCCTACTTTTTTCTCCGCGCTATAAAAAAACACATGCGAGTTATAAAAAACACATCCCTATCAACCAGTCCCAAACAGTGTACCAAATTTGAGCGCAATCGGCGTGGCAGTTCAGGGTTCAAGATATATGAGCAACCCAAAATCGCTACTGCAGCAGAATAACGAACACTCTTGGCCCTTCACGTCGCACGTGTCACGACGCTCACCATGATACATCAGTTGTAGTCAATAACTCACCAAGATACATCAGTTGTAGTCAATAACGAGATGGAAGGGATAGGATTACGCGCAACAAAGAGTAACGCAGGTCAATCAGCCCAGCGGTTGCTGACTTACAAGCCTATTAAAAACGTTACAGGAATACGCTTCGCTAGCTCAAACGTAATAGAGTAGAATCATTACATATATGCAATTGCTACTATTTCCTGGTTTTCTTTATAGGCCAAGGCTTGGTAACTGATAACTCTGCTGCCCTGTAATGGGTCCGGCCCGCTGTGGCGAGTGAAGACACTCGCTCTGACTGACTGGACCGCCAGCCGAGACGCTGCTGACTCTGGTGGTGAATGGTGAGCGGAAGAGGAGAAAGTTTACTCCAAAGCTGAAGCAACTCTACATTGCTGTACAGCTAATACGCTTTTCACCTGGTGGCCAGTAGAGGAACTAACAGTTACTACAACTGACCGTCAGAAGCACCCAACACACACCGTGCCGCTCCCAGTAACATACCAGGATGTAGACCCCAGTCGGGCAGCGCTCCGGCGTCCGGCAGCCGCAGCTGGTCCAGCAGTGACAGCAGCCGGCCGGCGCTGCCCTCCGGCGCCGTCCGACAGGCGTTCACGGCCACCACCCTGACGGACAGACGTTACACGGTCAGCAGAGAGCCGACACTCGGTCAGCGGACAGTGGCGTTGGGTCACCGGATGGCAGAGCATCGCCGCAGCACACAGACCAGACAGGACTGTGCCGACAACGCAACCCCGTTGGAGTCACATGACCCTAATAAATGCACCGAAAATGCTCTGGTCTATCTCCATTATTTATAATAATAAAAAAATGAAAGAACAACTGAGATGAGGGAAAGGAGTGAGGCGTCTGTTAGGGTCCCCGTGCAATACGCCCGGTGCGGTGACTGACCTCATCGCCGCTAGCTGGAGAGCTGGTGCACCCGGCTGACGACCTTCTGTACCTCCTCGGCGGAGAGCGGGTGGCCGTTGGTGGTCCACCGCAGCCCGTCCCGGTAGCCGGCCGCCCCATCCGGCGACACGCCCTGCGGAGTCATAGCATAACACTCAGGCAGGTTCAGGTTTCAGTCCGACACACAGAACCGTCCGGCGACACGCCCCGGGGGCGACACATCTGCGCGCTCAGGGCTCAGGTACAGGTCTCGCGAGATTAAGCGGTAGGTTTTGCACTTTTACATTTCCGGTTATATCTCAGAAACTAATCGATCTACGATGAAGCCATTTTACACGATCATGGCCGGCTTGTTACCCAACAAGTCGATCGCATCTTCAACACTTAAAAGCTTAAGACGACGAAGATATAACCTGAAGTACACTAAATTTTCTAGGTGCAAAACCTACCGCTAAAACCCGCGAGCCCTGTACCATGCACAAGGGCGCCGGGTGCAGTGTCTGTGTGTCCCTGACTGACCTGCAGCGGTGACGCTGTCACAGAAAGCACCTGTTCATTGCCCAATGGATCCAGCCCAGTTCCGGCCGGCCGAGTGCCCGCACGTACGCAGCCAGTGTTACGGTCTGTGTTCGATCTATGTTACGGTCTGTGTTCAATCTATTTTACGCCCTGTGTAACGACCTGCGTTACGGCTTGTGTTACGGTCTGTGTTACATACCCTGTTCTGGGCGGTCTCCACCTTGACCCTCTTAGCGTCCCAGAGTCGGTACTGGTAGACGTGCGCGTTCTCTGCCGAGACGTCCCGCAGGTGAACGAGCAGGTTCTGTAGGCCGACCAGCGTCTCAGCTGGCACCTGAGAAGGTCAGGGGAGGGTAGGGGAGGTCAGTGGTATACTGGTGTCTGACATAGACCAGCGGACAGGGGGGAGGGGAGAGGGAGAGGAGTCTGGTGGCGCAGTAGGACCGTTCCGCGCTTGAAAGTGGACACATCTGAGGACCGTTCCGCGCGCGCTGACACTGCCTCTAGAACCGTTCTGCAAGCAGTCAGACATGCAGACCGGATTGATGTTTTGAAACTTTGACATAATAAACTTTAATTAATTCGACACAGGTAGCCTAACCGCATGTGTTTTTTATATCGCGGACAAAAAAGTGGGGATTGTTAGGGTTACGCAGGGAGTCACCGATGTTAGATCCCTCTCTGGGTCCTTTCATAGGTCACGGTCCTGACCCGAGATAGCTGAGCTGTGTCGCAGCCCTGACCTCAGGGCTCAGACAGCTGAGCTGTGCACGCCGTCGGCTCGGCCGTCAGTCGCCACAGCCGCTGACGCCAGTGTCCAAACAGCTCCAAACAATATCCGGCCCTGTATAGCAGAATAAGCCATCAGAGGCGGGAGTGATCAATGGAGGGACGCGAAACACTAACGCCAAGGGGATGACAACTGCTGAGGAATAAAGAAACTACATGCAGGTACACTGGGAACACGTCATGCTGGAGTTGACGTGTTCCCAGCCCGTCCTGTACCATGCAGCCCGTTCCGGTGATCACTCCCGCAGGGCCGGATATTGTTGGGAGCTGTTTGGACACTGGCGTCAGCGGCTGTGGCGACTGACGGCCGAGCCGACGGCGTGCACAGCTCAGCTGTCTGAGGTCAGGGCTGCGACACAGCTCAGCTATCTCGGGTCAGGACCGTGACCCCCTATGAAAAGACCCAGAGAGGGATCTAACATCGGTGACTCCCTGCTTAACCCTAACAATCCCTACTTTTTTCTCCGCGCTATAAAAAAACACATGCGAGTTATAAAAAACACATCCCTATCAACCAGTCCCAAACAGTGTACCAAATTTGAGCGCAATCGGCGTGGCAGTTCAGGGTTCAAGATATATGAGCAACCCAAAATCGCTACTGCAGCAGAATAACGAACACTCTTGGCCCTTCACGTCGCACGTGTCACGACGCTCACCATGATACATCAGTTGTAGTCAATAACTCACCAAGATACATCAGTTGTAGTCAATAACGAGATGGAAGGGATAGGATTACGCGCAACAAAGAGTAACGCAGGTCAATCAGCCCAGCGGTTGCTGACTTACAAGCCTATTAAAAACGTTACAGGAATACGCTTCGCTAGCTCAAACGTAATAGAGTAGAATCATTACATATATGCAATTGCTACTATTTCCTGGTTTTCTTTATAGGCCAAGGCTTGGTAACTGATAACTCTGCTGCCCTGTAATGGGTCCGGCCCGCTGTGGCGAGTGAAGACACTCGCTCTGACTGACTGGACCGCCAGCCGAGACGCTGCTGACTCTGGTGGTGAATGGTGAGCGGAAGAGGAGAAAGTTTACTCCAAAGCTGAAGCAACTCTACATTGCTGTACAGCTAATACGCTTTTCACCTGGTGGCCAGTAGAGGAACTAACAGTTACTACAACTGACCGTCAGAAGCACCCAACACACACCGTGCCGCTCCCAGTAACATACCAGGATGTAGACCCCAGTCGGGCAGCGCTCCGGCGTCCGGCAGCCGCAGCTGGTCCAGCAGTGACAGCAGCCGGCCGGCGCTGCCCTCCGGCGCCGTCCGACAGGCGTTCACGGCCACCACCCTGACGGACAGACGTTACACGGTCAGCAGAGAGCCGACACTCGGTCAGCGGACAGTGGCGTTGGGTCACCGGATGGCAGAGCATCGCCGCAGCACACAGACCAGACAGGACTGTGCCGACAACGCAACCCCGTTGGAGTCACATGACCCTAATAAATGCACCGAAAATGCTCTGGTCTATCTCCATTATTTATAATAATAAAAAAATGAAAGAACAACTGAGATGAGGGAAAGGAGTGAGGCGTCTGTTAGGGTCCCCGTGCAATACGCCCGGTGCGGTGACTGACCTCATCGCCGCTAGCTGGAGAGCTGGTGCACCCGGCTGACGACCTTCTGTACCTCCTCGGCGGAGAGCGGGTGGCCGTTGGTGGTCCACCGCAGCCCGTCCCGGTAGCCGGCCGCCCCATCCGGCGACACGCCCTGCGGAGTCATAGCATAACACTCAGGCAGGTTCAGGTTTCAGTCCGACACACAGAACCGTCCGGCGACACGCCCTGGGGGCGACACATCTGCGCGCTCAGGGCTCAGGTACAGGTCTCGCGAGATTAAGCGGTAGGTTTTGCACTTTTACATTTCCGGTTATATCTCAGAAACTAATCGATCTACGATGAAGCCATTTTACACGATCATGGCCGGCTTGTTACCCAACAAGTCGATCGCATCTTCAACACTTAAAAGCTTAAGACGACGAAGATATAACCTGAAGTACACTAAATTTTCTAGGTGCAAAACCTACCGCTAAAACCCGCGAGCCCTGTACCATGCACAAGGGCGCCGGGTGCAGTGTCTGTGTGTCCCTGACTGACCTGCAGCGGTGACGCTGTCACAGAAAGCACCTGTTCATTGCCCAATGGATCCAGCCCAGTTCCGGCCGGCCGAGTGCCCGCACGTACGCAGCCAGTGTTACGGTCTGTGTTCGATCTATGTTACGGTCTGTGTTCAATCTATTTTACGCCCTGTGTAACGACCTGCGTTACGGCTTGTGTTACGGTCTGTGTTACATACCCTGTTCTGGGCGGTCTCCACCTTGACCCTCTTAGCGTCCCAGAGTCGGTACTGGTAGACGTGCGCGTTCTCTGCCGAGACGTCCCGCAGGTGAACGAGCAGGTTCTGTAGGCCGACCAGCGTCTCAGCTGGCACCTGAGAAGGTCAGGGGAGGGTAGGGGAGGTCAGTGGTATACTGGTGTCTGACATAGACCAGCGGACAGGGGGGAGGGGAGAGGGAGAGGAGTCTGGTGGCGCAGTAGGACCGTTCCGCGCTTGAAAGTGGACACATCTGAGGACCGTTCCGCGCGCGCTGACACTGCCTCTAGAACCGTTCTGCAAGCAGTCAGACATGCAGACCGGATTGATGTTTTGAAACTTTGACATAATAAACTTTAATTAATTCGACACAGGTAGCCTAACCGCATGTGTTTTTTATATCGCGGACAAAAAAGTGGGGATTGTTAGGGTTACGCAGGGAGTCACCGATGTTAGATCCCTCTCTGGGTCCTTTCATAGGTCACGGTCCTGACCCGAGATAGCTGAGCTGTGTCGCAGCCCTGACCTCAGGGCTCAGACAGCTGAGCTGTGCACGCCGTCGGCTCGGCCGTCAGTCGCCACAGCCGCTGACGCCAGTGTCCAAACAGCTCCAAACAATATCCGGCCCTGTATACAGGGTGTTTCACTAAAAGTGTCAAAAAGTAAATGCCTATTAAAGATATATAGAATATGCAAATCACGTGTCAGCGCACGTGGTTTTGTTGCAAATTTTTGGACATTTATTATTTATCCATTTAAGATATATTTTACACTCATACGGAGCGAGGGCAGGAGGCCAAAGTTACTAGTCATTTTTTCCTTATGCAGAACAAGAACAGGTTATTTACACCGCAACAGGAGGGATGAATTACACTTATGTACATTTGGTGCCATCAGAAACATTGAAACCGTATGCCGACTTTTCAGGAAACTTTTTACTCTCTCACCTCGCTACGTTCCAGATTATAAAAGTTTCAAAGGGCTTGTTGAGAGGTTTAAAAGGGTTCCTTCGATGCCGGTTCCAGTCCAAAAAAGGCGGGGTTGCCCCCACCTCTCGGCGGAAACCGTTGAGAAGGTCAGGGTCTTTTTGAGGGCTTTTGAAGATAACAAGAAGCTAATTCCAACATCAGAAATAGCCAGGGCCTTACAAGTTATTAAAATCAACCACTGTAACGGCTGTAGCCACCAGGAACTGACTGGACCAGAAGCTCCTGGGCCGAATAATCAGCTGCCTCGCCGCCCGCCCCTGGCCAGCGCGAAGTCCCGATCTGTCACCGCTAAGCCTCTGGTTTGGTCAGTGACTCGGTAGCTCTCGCAGAGCTGAGGAAGACTCAAGTCGCATCACTTCGGGAGCTGAAGAGCACAATTCAAGGCTTTGCCGACAGTCTGGACGCTGAAGATGAAAACGGGCTGTGAGGCACCTCCGGACACGTGCCGAAACGGTGCATCAAAAGAAGGGGCAGATGTGTGGAATAGGTTTGAGTGACGGTGATATCGTTTTTATATATTCAAATGTCCAACAATTGCGGATGAAATGATATGCAAATTTCCTTAGAAAACATTGTTATTATGTGCATTATGACCTTTTACTTTTTGACACTTTTAGTGAAACACCCTGTAGCAGGATAAGCCATCAGAGGCGGGAGTGATCAATGGAGGGACGCGAAACGCTAACGCCAAGGGGATGACAACTGCTGAGGAATAAAGAAACTACATGAGATGATGTTTTTCGTACTCCAGCGTAGTACGAAAAACATCATCTCACGCTCTCAGTCCCAGCGGATAAAAACAACACCTAAGAAAGAAACTACATGCAGGTACACTGGGAACACGTCATGCTGGAGTTGACGTGTTCCCAGCCCGTCCTGTACCATGCAGCCCGTTCCGGTGATCACTCTCGCCTCTGATGGCTTATCCTGCTATACAGGGCCGGATATTGTTTGGAGCTGTTTGGACACTGGCGTCAGCGGCTGTGGCGACTGACGGCCGAGCCGACGGCGTGCACAGCTCAGCTGTCTGAGGTCAGGGCTGCGACACAGCTCAGCTATCTCGGGTCAGGACCGTGAACCCCTATGAAAAGACCCAGAGAGGGATCTAACATCGGTGACTCCCTGCTTAACCCTAACAATCCCTACTTTTTTCTCCGCGCTATAAAAAAACACATGCGAGTTATAAAAAACACATCCCTATCAACCAGTCCCTATCAACCAGTTAATTAATTCGACACAGGTACTCTAACCGCATGTGTTTTTTATATCGCGGACAAAAAGTGGGGATTGTTAGGGTTAAGCAGGGAGTCGCCGATGTTAGATCCCTCTCTGGGTTCTTTCATAGGTCACGGTCCTGACCCGAGATATCTGAGCTGTGTCGCAGCCCTGACCTCAGACAGCTGAGCTGTGCACGCCGTCGGCTCGGCAGTCAGGCGCCACAGCCGCTGACGCAAGTGTCCAAACAGCTCCAAACAATATCCGGCCCTGTATAGCAGGATAAGCCATCAGAGGCGGAAGTGATCAATGGAGGGACGCGAAACACTAACGCCAAGGGGAATGGGATGACAACTGCTGAGGAATAAAGAAACTACATGCAGGTACACTGGGAACACGTCATGCTGGAGTTGACATGTTCCCAGCCCGTCCTGTACCATGCAGCCCGTTCCGGTGATCACTCCCGCCTCTGATGGCTTATCCTGCTATACAGGGCCGGATATTGTTTGAAGCTGTTTGGACACTGGCGTCAGCGGCTGTGGCGACTGACGGCCGAGCCGACGGCGTGCACAGCTCAGCTGTCTGAGGTCAGGGCTGCGACACAGCTCAGCTATCTCGGGTCAGACCCGTGACCCCCTATGAAAAGACCCAGAGAGGGATCTAACATCGGTGACTCCCTGCTTAACCCTAACAATCCCTACTTTTTTCTCCGCGCTGATAAAAAACACATGCGAGTTATAAAAAA
>NW_024883650.1:0-56802 GCF_019059575.1 Amphibalanus amphitrite
CCACTTGAAGACAAGTCTTTGACAAGTGAGTGTCATAAATGATGCCTATACTTTAATCAAACCTCTGCTGCCGCTAACACATTAGGTTAATTTTTAAACTTCAATGTTGAATTTAAATTTTGATCCGTTTTGATCCGGGTTTCAACCTTCAATTCCCAAATCCGGCCCGCCCATATCCGTTCTTTTTTAAACAATTTAGAATCCAATCCTATCCGGTCCGCGTTTATCCGTGGATAACGGATTTATCCGGCCCATGAAGTGCTAGTAGACGTGAAGCCAATGGTTCAGAAAGGAAGGAGGAACGGGAAGGAAAGTGTGTCAAAAAAAAAAACAGGCAAAATATATTTGATGCTTGCAAAAAGGCCATTCCATCTCTGTCAAACTAATTCATTCGATCTCCACTGAAGAAATTGGTATTTGTTACTAGTTTCGTGTGTTGTTACCACCATTAAATTGGTCAGGATTATGTTTGCGGTTGTTAAATATGTCTCACTGCTTAGAATACAAGCTTTCGGCAGTGGGTATTCAACATATTCCATTCATTTTCCTCTACATGTCGACAATGGCCTTTTTTATCATGAACACAGTACAAGTTCAATGATAGCTGAGCTTCCATTCCGCCACTTTCAATCCCACATGCAGTGGCATCCGCTCAATAAGTCCTCCTTGGTGACACAACATTTTGGATTTATTAAGCGGCGGCTCTATTTACCGTAGTCAGTTATACTTCTATGGAGAAATCGGTGAAGAGCTCAAGTGACCACAATTAGCGGCTGGATTTATTATTTGAGGATTTATTACGCGGATTCAACTGTTTATCTTATCACCACCCCATAAGTGTTAAATAAATCGCATTCCTAGTAACTATGTAGCTCTCTCATCTCAGGCAGCCACCCCTCGAGTTGAAACCAACCGCAGGCCACGCAATGAATATCAATAGTGTTTTTCCTCGTATCGGGTGTGAAAATCCCCTGGGGGAAATAAACACCAAAACATGGTGTCTTCTAGACCTGACCCCCATAGGAATGATCCGTAAAACTCGCAATGGTCCCAGAAAATAGACGCAGTTTGATGATGTCGCGAAGTGGTAAGCATGCTTTATTCGAATATGCATCTATTATGTACGATCGAATTAGGATAGCGACGTATATAATTGTTGATAAATGAAATTCCTGTATAATCCTGCATAAGTAAATGCCGTGGATCACTTTATTGCTAGTTGTTAGCGTCTCATACTCCCAGAAAGTTTTGATTATCTGACACAGACTGTTTCCATAACAGGTATTATTTTTGTATCTCTGTCTCTGTCTCTGTCTCTGTCTGTCTCTGTCTCTCTCACTCTCACTCTCACTCTCACTCTCACTCCCACTCTCACTCCCACTCCCACTCCCACTCTCACTCTCACTCCCACTCCCACTCCCACTCCCTTCCTGTATATCCATCCCCTCTCGCTGTCATCCCTTTCCCATCTCTGTTTCTCCGCCACTCCCCCCACCTCTCTCTCCTCCCTCTTCCTCTCATTCCCCCTCTCTCCTCCCCTCCCTCCTCTCCCCTTCCCTTCCCTTCCCTTCCCTTTCCTTTCCTTTCCTTTCCTTTCCTTTCCTTCCCTTCCCTTCCCTTCCCTTCCCTCTCCTTCCCTCCCCTCCCCTCTCTCTCGCTCCTCTCTCCAATCCCAATCCTCCCCCACACCCCACTCTCCCCACATTCCCTCGGGGACTCCCGGCACTATTCCTGTTTACATATCCTCCTCACTGAAGCCGCTATCGGGTGTGATGCCCACACAGCTGATCAAGACCGAAACGTCCCCAGGGGGCGGCGGGTAGTCACAAACAGTGAGGACAGACGTGGCTGACGCTGCGGAAAATTCGACACCGGTAAACGAATATTCGATATACAGGGTGATTTTTTTTTACTTGTTAAAAAGTAATGAGGTCTAGTGGCATTAAAATACAAATATATATTGCAAAATTATATACCAGGATGACAAGCATGCTGGGACATTTTGATTTCATGCAGACACGATGTGAAGGAACGTCCATCGTGCATTTTACTTGTGCTTGAAGTTGCCCCCTCTCTCACCGACACGAATCAGCCCGCCTGAGCACGTGTTGAACAGCACCATGGACTCCCATACTCATTAGGCGGACTGAAAAGGCTCCTATCGCCCGTTTTCAGCTCGGCCAGATATTTCCACTGTTTTCTTGTTATATCTGCCATAGCTGAGTCCAAAAACTAGAAGTTTAGGGCGGGCAGGTCGAGGATTTTGATACTGGCGGCCCTGGTGGTGTCTGATTCGCTGTTTTTTCTTTCTCCCTGAAGACTGATTCTTCAGAGGCTGCACATACGCCAAATGAACCGTTTGAAGGTTATTTATGACTACAAGCTTGTTCGTGCATTATTTAACGTCTTTCTGGGGTGTCTCCTCGATGATCGTATGCTTCGAACTGCCTCAATGCTTCAAAATCATCGTTTTGTGCCGTTCCTTACTGAACGGCGGTGGGCCATGCGTGCCCGATTGGTGGGACATTTTCAGGCTCCATTGGGGCCGAGGCCTTCGGTTAAAAGGGACAAATTATGACACCATACAAAATGTCCCAGATTTATCTATCACGTGCATTGCTTTTTTGCACGCGATTTTTCGATTTAGGGACCACCATTGACATTTACTTTTTAACAGTTAAAAAAAAATCACCCTGTATATAGACCATTCGACACCGGTCAAGGAATAGATACGGAAAATTCGACACCGGTAAAGGAATATTCGATATAGACCATTCGACACCGGTCAAGCAATAGATATAGAGATTGTAAGGAGGCGTTCGTCAATTACAAGACTAACGAATGAAAACAAACAACAGGGAGGGGGAATACCGCTTTTGGCATCCATGTGTCTAATTCCGATAATGGAGCCTGGAGGACCTCTTCGCTTTCAGATATTTGGTCTTTTTCTTTAGTATCACTCTTTCTATGTATCTACTATCTACAGAGATAACATTCATCTATCTTCACTATAGTTTGCACTTTGTTCGTTAGTTTTGTTAGTATCGTCAGTTTGCATGTCGTGTTCTTTTACGCCTGAAGGCATACTGTGCCGCATTACCCGTCCTAGTTCTCACTCTTGTCACTAGATGACAGCACTGGTATACGCCTGAAGTTACACTGCGCCGCAATGCACGTTTTGATTCAAATACTCGCCAATAGATGACACTACTAATGCCGCTCAGCTCGCTCTAGCGTTGATTCTCGTCAATACATGGCACTAGTTATATGCGCCCGCCGCCTGTATGCATCAAGGAGTGATACTATGTTACCCTGCAGGGGCGGAGCTTCCTATACAGTTGGTGAGGCGGCAGCCCCACCCAGGGGTAGACAGTAACAGTTTGTGGCTTTAGACCAAATCGGCGCTCAAAACTACTATCCCATTGGGTTCCCATGTTAAATCGACCTCTTTCAAGCGAGCTCCACAAATAATGCATAAGAGAAAATGCTAAACCGATTGTGGGACAGGTAGCCTGAAGCTTTCACTACAGCCTTTCTAGTCTAGCGTTTTTTTTTTTTGTTTTTTTTTTTTGGTGCCCAGACCAGAACAGGTCCAAAAAGCTTTGGGCGCTGCCTGACGTTTCATACAGCTAACAGCACTGTGTATTTTCCATTCTAAGAACCCACCATACAGCGACCTCAAGGTCAAGGTCAAGACCGTATATCCCACCTTCGGCCGTCTAATCCTCCGGGATTAGCTCAGCTTTTGCCGACGTTCCCAACCGCGGGGTCGGAGCCATTTCGCTAAAAACGTCCCGAGAAAACGAGCGACCTCATTCAGAGATAGGCTCAGGAAATCTCGTTCATGAGAGTTTCCTAGGATATATGGGTAGTACGTGTTCGGTGAGGGTTAGAATCTAGCAGCTCTAAAACTAAGCTGTCTGCTGTTCTGCCTAGGAAAGCCTAGGAGAAGCAATGGACGTGCTTTATACTCACTGGAATCTGGCGGCTCTAGCACAGCACAATGCTGACATTAGCTGCTCAGGAAGGGCCGGGGTGTGTCGATGTTTACTAGAACCTGGCCGCTGTCGGCTCTCAATCAGCTAGGAAGTGTAGTGGATATATGCTGAGAGTTCATACTTCATAGAGCTATAGTGACTTAACGAACCAGTCAACAACCTCGAGAACAGATGCTCTCGAACATAGGCGCGGGAACCGAGGGGGGCTGTGGGGGCAGCTTGCACCCCCACCCCCACCCCCCGCTCTGAGGCCGTGGGGGTGGTGCCCTCACAACTTTGAGACGGAATACCGCACTTTTGGCAAATGTTTTATTTATTTGTTGAAAAAGTCAAGGGATGGAAAATAAGTGGGCTAAAACCATTGAGAAAACTAGATTTGGGGGTGCCCTACGTTGATCTTTATTATGGTGTGCCCCCCCCCCCCCCAGTTTGAAAGTAGTTCCCACGCCCCTGCTCTCCAATATCCTTCCAAAATCTAAGCTGTATTGAAATTATCATATGAATCAAGTTTCATAGACTAAACCTCTCCTCATCAGACATAATAATGCTTGCTGAAGATGAAGATGCCTCGTGAACTCCATCCGCTCAGCATGCACTTACCGCTAGAGCCATCTGTCCGTCAGCACCAGAACTAACATACCTGGAACGCAAGGCAACCCGAGTCAGCGACACTAGCGCTATATCACGGCCTGGCGGTGATATCAGAAACAATACAACCACCATCGTTCATAGATGGCGGTAGTTGTCAGTCACGGGCGGACGGTCATGTAACAACCTCGTGGCAACTTTCGTTGACGATTAGAGCTGCGGGATTCAGACCGGAGATCCGATGGCGAGCTGCGATAGCATCACACATGAAGCAAATGTAGGCACGATACAAAATAGGTGGTAGGAAAGGAAGGAATAAACACTGACGGATCAAGAAAAGTGATTTGTGATCATAGGCGGCGGAACGGGGGGGGGGGGCACCGGGGCACCGTGCCCCCTCTGATTTTGGCATTTTAACATTAGCCCTATATGGGCGTTGCATGAAAAGAATGGGACCAAAAGTAGGCACTCGGCAGGGCCTCCCCCCCCCCCCTTCATTGAAGGTCTTCCGCCGCCACTGTTTGTGATTGCGAGGAATGGAGGATGCTTCCTAAAAAAGGTTGTTAACCCTCGCCCGCACATGCCATTTTCCCATCCTAGAACGCACATGGGGGGGGGTGGTTGCCACCCCCCCCCCCGCGCCATTTCGTTCCTGTTGGAGATAGAGCTTAGCAGTAAAGACCAAAAAGATTCTTTGGGAAGAGACGAATCCAATGATACCCAGTTTTACCTTCTCAGGTCAGTCATTGACCTTCCAGGTCAGGTCAAACTAAAAAATGTTGCTGTTTTGGGTCACCGTTGGATATCAAGTGTGCTGCTTATCAAATACCGATGACGATGCTGTTTTCTGGTGCCAAGCCAGCTATAACCTCTTTGTCACACTACCCGACCAGAACTTTGCTGCTGAGGTCATTTCAGGTCAAGTTAGGTCAAGGTCAATTATATGTGTTTGTATGTCTGTGTGTGTCTGTGTGTATATTGATGTGTGCACCGATTGTTTTTGGGTCCATATTACATGAAATCATGATCTGAGAAGCTTTTACCAAAAATGCAGTCAAAAAACTTCAAAAAAAGTAAATTCAGCTATCCTAAAACGCATTTATCTTAGATGACCTAGGTTGACCTTGACCCTGACCTTGACCCCTGTACATCGTCGAACAACATGTTCCATGATAGGTGGGAGGTAAGACTGGCAAAAAAGGCCGAAATCAGGGTGTCAAAAGCTCATAAGGCCCATGGCAAACGCAAGATGTTGAGAATTGGCCATTTGGGTCATGACATGACCTGAAAAACAAGGTCATATCTCCGAAACCAAAAATCACAGAAACTTGAAATTTTCAGTGGACATCAAAAAAGGATAGAGGAGCAGCTATACGAAAAATCAGCCTTCTAGCTCTAAAAATGTTGAGTGCAGAGCAGAAAGACTACCTGGGGGGGGGGGGTGGCAACCACCCCCCCCCCCCCCCCCATGTGCGGGCGAGGGTTAAAAACCCCTCGTATTTCGCCTCCACATCGTTTGCTTTAAATATCTACCACACCTCGTAGCTGGATTCTCTGGTTAAGCACTGTTAACACTGCCTCCCACTGAGACCGTCCTAACACAGCGGAGGCAGGCGGCAGCGGCGGCGGCTTCCTAACACAGCCGGGAGGCTCCCTAACACAGGAGGCTAACACAACACCCTACTGGTGGTAATCACATCTAACGTAATCACAGAGACTGCTGCACAAACCTCTATACCGCCCGTCCGGGATCGGTAGATTTTGTTCACCCGGATTAATTTATATAGTACATCCCTTGGGTGTAGTCTTATCAAATGGCATGGGCATAGAGTATTGAGAACGGAAGTTGCATGTTACATAGGATAAGAAGGCTACATAAATTTGTCACGTCCGCTAGACTTGTCAAACCTCACCAGGTTCAGCTCACTTCACCAGGCTTTAGGCCACATAACAGGCAAATTAAAATGTATTGCATTTTTATGTCCATCATGTTTTAGCTTTGCAATGAATCAGGTAACAGTCGTCGATGCACATTCGTCAGTACAGTGCAATATTCAATGAAGACTAAAACTTTCACCAAGGAGCACCGTTACCAAATTCTGCTAATTCGTATCCCTTGTTTTGTTTTGTTTTTTTTTTTTGCTTTTTTTAAGCTCCGGAAAACTCTAGCAAATAGCGTTCAAAGTGTCTTTGAAGAACAAGCGACGGAAGATGCAACAGATCAAGCAGTAGCAGATTTCACGACGGCTTTCTGGTACACTGACACATTTGGTTCACATTTGGTGCAGCTCTGGTGCAGACTTAGTCGTTTTGGTTGGCATTGTGTTCTTGATACTTATCACCTAGGGTTACACTGGTTGCTTACATGCCTTTTTTTAATAACAAACGTGATTTTCGATTACAACACTGAAATAAACTCATGATATGAAGATATCTGTTGTGAGATTTGATGTGCAGATTTGGTCAAGTTTGCTGCATTCGCCAGATAACCCGTCGTGAGAACGTCTGTTGGCTAGTTTCTAGTTGTAACTAGCTAGTTGTAACAATCTCGCCAGTTGGTGCGTCGGGGAGCATTCATTCTGGCCAGGGTTCATAATGTCCAGGGTACGCTATGCCCAGTGTCAAAATGGCCAGTGCCTTGAATGGGCCAGAGTTCATAATGTCCAGGGATTGCATGGTCCAAATGTGGCCAACTGGCTGCAGATAGGGTATATTCAAAGAGGCCAGGGTTCATAATGTCCAGGGCACGATGTGTCCAGGGTTCATAATGTCCAGGGTACGATGTGTCCAGTATTCGAAATGGCCAGGGTTCATAATGTCCAGAGCACGATGTGTCCAGTGTTCAAAATGGCCAGTGCCTTGAATGGGCCAGAGCTCATAATGTCCAGGGATTACATAGTCACTGAAAGTGACGTCATTATGTAAAAAAAACACGGAATCAGCTCAATGCAAAGCAGTGCAGTGCCGAAGGCAATGCCTTAGGAGAGATTACAGGCAATAGTAAATCAAATATTTTTAGGTTAAGTGGTTATGTATCTGGCTTCAGGCCGAAGGCCTGAAGCCTGATGCATAACCACTTAACCTAAAAATATTTGATTTACTATTGCTTGCAATCTATTCATGCGAGAAACTATTTCCTTATCCCTGGTAGGCAAACATCATTACCTTAGGTTAGGTTAGGTTAGGTTAGGTTAGGTTAGGTTAGGTTAGGTTAGGTTAGGTTAGGTTAGATTAGGTTAGGTTAGGTTTGGTTGGGTTGGGTTGACTATGTAATCCCTGGACACTATGAACTCTGGCCCATTCAAGGCACTGGCCATTTTGAGCACTGGACACATCGTGCCCTGGACATTATGAACCCTGGCCATTTCGAACACTGGACACATCGTGCCCTGGACATTATGAGCCCTGGCCATTTTGAACACTGGACACATCGTGCCCTGGACATTATGAACCCTGGCCTCTTTGAATTTACCCTATCTGCAGCCAGTTGGCCACTTTTGGACCATGTAATCCCTGGACAATGTGAACACTGGCCAATTCAAGGCACTGGCCAATTCGAGCACTGGACACATTGTGCCCTGGACATTATGAACCCTGGCCTAAATAATACGCACCCGGTGCGTCTCAGCCCTCCTGACCCCACCGGCTCCTTTGTTCCCTTCCACCCCATAAACCCCTGCTACGTCTGAAGTTTTAACGTCTCAATTCGGTAATCATCTGACTCAGAGACCTTCTTCTGCTGCCAAGTTTGCAAACAGACATCCTAGTCCTCCACTTTTCCAGGAAACGGCGCTGCCCCGACGGAAACACACGGAAACGCCCAGGAAACGCCAAGGTCTATAGGCACAGTTAGGACCCAGACGTAGCTGAGGCAGAAACAAAAGGTACGGCAAGGCCAAAGCACAGTGAACACAGAAAGAAAACATCAACAAGGTGAAGCTATCAACAGAGTCATGCATTAACAAAGAGAAGGCAAGAATAGAACGGCATGAATAGAGCGAGGGCAGACGGTTAGATGCAGAGCTACTGAGAAAATAAGCGGTGCGAGGCATGGTGTGGAAGTTTAGGTGGGGAGTGATTCGGGGAACGAAGAGAGGGAGGGGAGCTTGGAGGTAGGAATCAGTGGAGGTGTGCTGATCGTTTAGTTGGAAGAGAGAGAGATAGAGAGAGAGAGAGAGAGAGAGAGAGAGAGAGAGAGAGAGAGAGAGAGAGAGAGAGAGAGAGAGAAGGGGGAAGAAGGGAAGGGAAAGAGGGAGGCAGGGAGAGAAGCAGAGAGGGGGAAGGACAGATAGAAAGATGGAAGGAGGGAAGGAGGTGGATAATTATGTATACTGAAATCAGCGATTCTCGTGTTATTAATTGTGTCCAAAGAGACGCTTGACTCCAGTCTTATACATTGTGCAATATGCATTGTCTTGATTTTACCATTCCGTACGTCACGCTCCCTAGTATAACTAATAACTATTCTATTTTTTCAATCCATAGGAAATTTAAAAACGACGGGCAAAGTATGCGCAACATATTCCTAACTTATTTGCAAGTGAGCCAAACTTCAGCCCGTACCACCGTATCCTATTCACAGCACATGTTGCTTACACGAGACTCTGTATATAAAAAAACACACACACGAGACTCTGATGCGCGACTGTATTTAAGACTCTGAACCAGCGCTTTATTCAACTGAAAATCTCAACACCGCTCTCTCATCTCTTCATCTAGGCCCCTTTCTTTACACCAAAATCATGCGGTCGCCAATGCGCGACCCACACCCACCAACCCACCCAAACCAGACAGTTTATGACTTTGATTAAACCCATAAACATCCCGGCAAAATTTACATAACAGAGCTAGTTTACCAATGCAAAGCGGGTTTGGTAGTGTTAGACGACTTATGAGTTCTCATGGACCCAAAGCCAGCTTCTAGTAAACTCGCTTGCGAATACACGGTTGTTTAGGGTGGAAACTGGTGGGATTCATAGGGATGGGTTGGGTTTGTTGGAAACAAAGATGCAGGATGTTATGTTTGAGAATGAGGTAAAATAAGGATGAAGTTCATATCTGTTCACTTAGTTTTATAGTTATATTATGGGTGCATACAGCACAAAAACTGCCCGTAAGTATGAGGGTTATGTAATATGATTTTTCTTTGTCCATATTCCGTATGTATTTATATTTTAGAGGGTGACCTCCATGCTCGCATAAATTCCAGCACGTCTTGCATAATATTAACGTATAGTTGACGTAGCATTAAAGCAAAGTTTCCAAAGCTTCCTGATAAGCATATGTGAGCAGACACTACAAAATACAAGTGTTATTATAGAAGTCCTTGCCACTGCTTATTCACCAATTTGAGTTTTACATCTTTATAAAAAAGAACACAAGGAATAACCACTCATAATTACGGGTAACTATGCCAAATAAAGCACAGTGATTCATCAAATGTGGCACTGATTAAGGCTAAAAACATATGCGTCTAATGGTGTGTGAGAAACGCTAAAAGCCTCACAACTTTGGTTAGAACAAATAAGGAACCCTCAGATAAATCATAATGGAACATAATGGTTTGTTCGTGTTATTTTAAAGAGGAAGATTGAAGGTATTTCCATATTCAAATTATCCGTGGAGTAAACGACACTATCGTTGATATTCCACTATTAGAGTGGTGTGGTGAGATTACAAGCACTAATAAATTCATCATCAACACAAAAGGCACCAAAACATCCCCTAAAATAGAGTGGGAACAGCATCCCAAACCCTGGTCAGATAAATCTTTAAACAGTTTGAGGGCGACAATTTCACTCCCTTGTAATGCACGTGCAACCAAACTGCCAACACTCCCCCACCCCCGTCCCACCCCCCACAGCGTGTGAGGGCAGACCCGCCCCCCTCCCCCGCCCCCGACCCCCACTATCTTCTCTAAATGTTTGGGGGCGGCACAGTTAACAAGTTCACAGTGTTCTGCACCCGAATGAACGAACAGTCGGTCGGCTTTGTGACGGCTGTTAACCCTATTCCTGGCGGGCTCCGCCGGGACAAGAAACTGGCGGGGGGGGGGGGCCGATTCGGCCCCCCCCCTGAGATCTCGAGAACGAAGCAAGATAGCGACAAGCGGTAAACGGCATCGGATACGCATGGACAAGGTCTACAATTTTTACTAAGGTCATTTTCAGGTCAGGTCAAAGATGACGTCACAGGGGTCGAAAAAGTCAAAATGGCGGCACTAGATATGGAGAGTTTTTCTCGAATAACTTTCGAACTAGTCAAGATAGGAACAAACTAAGGGCATCATCGTGATCCTCTCGTCAATCCGCATCGAATGATATATATGTTGACCTCGAAAGGTCAAGGTCAAAGGTTGACTTCAGGTCACGTGACCTCGAGGTCATCATGTATATCATTCGATGCGTCTTGACGAGCTGAACACAATGAGACCATCCACGCGTCTGTATCTTGTTCCTGTACGGAGTTATTGGCCAAAAACCGCTGGTGACCTTTGATGACGTCACATGACCTCACAGCTGCCCAACAGCAAAACAGACCTCAAGGTAGTGAGGGTTGATCGTATATGAAGTCATGTATGGTATATGGGGCCATTCCGACCCGTTTTAGTGGTAAAAACAGGGAGTTGATTTTTCCCCCATTGACTTATAATGGGGAGGTCGCGAAACTGACCTGACCTTAGGTCACCGATATCAAAATTCCGAGATATACAAATTGCACATACTGGTACCCTAACTAAAGCCTGAAGAGAAGAAATTGATCGGTCAAAAACTCTAGCTCTGGCGTGATTGCAAACTTTTCTGAGGTAGGGTCACCAAACCGCCTCTGGTGACCTGACCTGAGGTCAGATCAACTCAAAATTTTCAGACATGTTGCGTAGAAGCCTTTTAGGAAAAGTCAGAAAATTTGAGCTTCCTAGCTCAACGCGTTTGGGAGAAATAACCAAAAAACCTCAGGGGGGGGCTCCTGAGGCCCCCCCCCCCCCGCCAGGAATAGGGTTAAAGCGGTCAAACAATGACGTCAATATTTCCGTTACGATCGTCGTTGAAAGGTCATTGTAGTGACATGTCATGTCATGATATTGAAAATGATTTGTTTTTAATTCAGTGTAGCCCGAAACTAAAACGGAATATAAATGAATTACCTGAGGAAGATATTAACCCTCGCCCTGGCAGGGCATTTTTCATAACACCGCCTGGCAGGGGGGGGGTCGATGCGACCCCCCCCCCCCCTCGCGATTGGCTCCTATGGCACCTAGAAACACCAAATTTGGTAGGTAGGTGGGCCCTCTGGAGTTCTCGCCGGCTGTGCAAATTTGGTTGCTCTAGGTCAATATTTAGGGGGGTTTTGGGGGGTATAAATGCAAAAATTTCGCTAAAAACAGGTCAAAAGTTTTTCGCTTATAACTTTTGATCTAATTAAGATAGAGCAAAAAGAAAAGCACCAGTGAACTCAGCACGTCAAGGCGCGTCGAATGATATACTTTATAGCTTGCTTAAGTGTACTTAAAGTTTTTCTTAAATTTTAAGTAAACTTAAATTAATAAATTAAGTTAAAGTTAACCAAATTGCATCATATCGCATATCATTCGATTCGGCTGATCACCAGGAACACAATGATACCATTTTTTAAGCTCTAGCGTCATTATGTGCCAAGTTATTGGCAAAAACGTCATTTGACCTCAGTTGACCTCATTTGACCTGACCCATGGATAAGTACACCAAACAAAGAAACACCAAGTGACCTGCTGTTCAGTACTGTGGTTTCAAAGCACAAAAGTGATAGAACAAAGCGGATATCTCCAGTATTTTCCGAATTTAGTATTTTCCCATAGGCTTAACATTACGACGTAATGACCTCTAACTGACCTCAGGTCAGTGACCTCAAAAAACCCGAACTATATGCTATACAACTCGGTGAACTTAGCACATCCTGAAAGTTTGAAGGAAATCAGTGCAAAACTGTGAGTTGGACAGGTGCAAAAAGAAAATTGAAATTTGACCATGACCTTGTACCGGTTTTTCTGACCTGGTGACCTGACCCAAGGTCACCCGGACCTGAAATTTTCAGGTCATATGTAAAAAGGTTGCCCCATAGGCTGTGCCAAATTTGGCGGCGCTGCGCGCCGCCGTTTTCACGCTATCTCCGAAAAACCTTAGGGGGGGGTCGCATCGACCCCCCCCCCCTGCCAGGGCGAGGGTTAAAAAATGATGCTCCATCATGGCATCAAGCTTAGCATTGCTTTTACTGGCTGACTTCTGGCGCGTAACATTAGGTTTCATGACGTCATTTAATTAGAGATTATTGCATCATAGACGCACGCTAGTGTCAATTCCAGTTTTACATCAAGGGGAAGTCCTGAGAACCAGCTCAGCACTGGATATTGCATTTCTTTCTCATCCATCTGGTTTCAGGGAATTCATTATTACAGAAGATTACAGGAAAAATATATGCGCACCCCGCAAGCTCTTAATCACAGGACATATCATACACACCTCACGGTTCGTCGGAAGGTCATCTCAGGCTCAAAAGAAACGGTATATACGATTCGAAAGCTGACGGTGAGCTGAATCCAAAAATGTTTTTCGATCGATGGCCTTTTTTGAAAATTGCGTTTTTGTAAAAACTTAATAATTTTTATTCAACGGGCTATCCCGGACATTCTTGAAAACATAAACACGTATTTTTTGAGTTCCAGTGAAAGCTGAACGCCAAAAGAACAATATTTAGCAAAGCAATATTTCCGAACATGCATATGCGTCTCCCACAGCCGACAATAAGGCGCAATCACACAGCTCAGTGTCACGATGGACCAAAGTCAGCCACACAGAAGCGTAAAATGACCCTTATCGACTCGCAGACCCGGCGCTCTCGGCCCGCCTGACCGGCCACGGAAAGAACGTTCGGCTCTCGTTCTACTAAACAAATGTCATATTTGTCACTTTAACTGTCCGCATCGCTATTAAAGTTATTCAGGATACCTGTGAAGAAAATTCAATGTTCTGCTTGATTTACAACATGCTTTAATTTACATTTTTCTTATACATGTTTTGTTCCATCCAGCTGCGATCAGTTCCCGCGCAGGGGAAGTGAGCGGGGTTTCACTGTCAGAGGCTGTACTGGTGACAGCTGCTCGGCCGTGCGACCGGTCAAAGGTTACCCTGCCCCGCCGGGCGCTACCCCCACTCCACCCGAGCTGAGGCCGGTGCAACCTCTGACATTTCAGCGCGGCCAATTTTCCTTATATGGGCATGATACCAAGCTCAATTGAGCAAAGTAGACATGAACAAATGCAAATTAATGCATGATGTGAAGATGACAGAACAATGAATTTTCTTCACAGGTATCCTGAATAACTTTAATAGCGATGTGGACAGTTAAACTGACAAATATGACATTTGTTTAGTAGAACGAGAGCCGAACGTTCTTTCCGTGGCCGGTCAGGCGGGCCGAGAGCGCCGGGTCTGCGAGTCGATAAGGGTCATTTCACGCTTCTGTGTGGCTGACTTTGGTCCATCGTGACACTGAACTGTGTGATTGCGCCTTATTGTCGGCTGTGGGAGACGCATATTAATGTTTTGAAATATTGCTTCGCTAAATATTGTTCCTTTGGCGTTCAGCTTTCACTGGAACTCAAAAATACATGTTTATGTTTTCAAGAATGTCCGGGACAGCCCGTTGAATAAAAGATTATTAAGTTTTTACAAAAACGCAATTTTCAAAAAAGGCCATCGATCGATTTTGATAAAAATTACATTTTTGGATTCAGCTCACCGTCAGCTTTCGAATGGTATATATCGTTTCTTTTGAGCCTGAGATGACCTTCCGACGAACCGTGACCTATACTGATTCGAGGTCGCGTTTCACTCGCAAGTCATAGGCATGCGAATTGCGATGTTCGTTTTTGTTTTCTAATACCATGGATTTACAAATGCATTACGTTTTGATGAATCAAAAATTTTTAATGTCATTTTTAATTTATCTCAGAATCTCTAGATAAATACCATCTGAAAGTTGAACCATATTCTTTATTAACATGAAAACCAATAGTCGTGGCCCATATACGAGAGCACTCAAAATAACACCGTTATAAATTGCCAGTCCACTTGACAGTTCATGCATGCGGATCGAGTTAATTTGAACTTTGCCTACCGAGTGTCTATGCAAAGGTCTATACTTGAGCGCCTCTGCCTCTTTGTCATTTCTCAATAATAGTATCAAATGTCAAATCCCCTATATAAGTTCAAGCGTGATCCGTGAACCTATCATCTCTATTAGTCACCGCAATACTCGTATCAGCATCAAAAGCGCGACGCGACTTGCAAATGAATATCAGCGCAGGAAACCTTATCGGATGCCTAGTACCTATCCATAAATTCGTTTCATGTTTTCTACTCTTTTAGGGAATTGTTCTGAGTACTTACGCAAACAAAGGATCACATAACAATTTGTTTTCATCAATGATCATATTTAACAGCTAAATGCATCTTTCAGTCTCTTCAATGAATGTGCAAAACTAATTACAATGCCATCACTTGTAAACTTGTACCTCATTTTCAGCTCCTCTCTATCTCTACCTTCAATATTCTTCCCTCACATTTCCTCCTCTCCTCCACCCTTCCTCTCTCTCCCTCCCCATCCTCTCCCATACCGTGCCCTCGTGCTACGCCTCCTCACCAGTCACCCTCACCCCTCCCATCCCCATGCCCCCTCGCCACCTCTGTTTTATCGCACGGTAGAGGCCCCTACTGATAACACCCAAGAGTGATGAGTTTCCCACAGACACACGGTATCAGTGAAGATAGAGGGCCGAAGGAACGTCAGGAATGGAGAGAGAGGGGCAGAGGAATGTCAGGAATGGAGAGAGAGAGGGGGGGCAGAGGGAGAGAGAGGGGATATGGAGAGAGAGGGGAGAGGGAGAGGGAGAGGGAGAGGGGGAGGGGGAGAGAGGAAAGGAGAGATGAGAGAATTGGAGAGGAGAGGAGAGGAGAGGAGAGGAGAGGAGAGAGAGAGAGAGAGAGAGAGAGAGAGAGAGAGAGAGAGAGAGAGAGAGAGACGCATGAAGATACGTTCAGTGATTGTTGAAATGAAAACTGCCACATGGGTAAGAGTTTATAATACCAACAGACTCAAACCTACGCATGGAATAAAAATACCTGCACACTACGGCACCTATCTCAGTCCTGAAGCTATGTCTACCAAGGCGCTTTGGACATGATTGAATGATGAAACTGGCCGCTCTAATTCTCAGTTCCATTTCCAGAGACAGAAACCGGCAGCTTTAGTTAGCTCTTCCAGCCTGAGACTCACTGTTCGAATGGACTCCGGTCATCGATCCAGCCACTCTAACATTGCCCATCCACTCACTCATTATCGGCGGTCTCGACAGTGATGAAACTGGCAGCTCTAGAGGTCTGTCCGACACCATGGGTGACGAAATTCACTGTTCAAATCAGCATCTGAATGATGCAGTGGCATGTCTGAGTCATTTTGTGCGAAACCACCTTCAGAGCTCAGTTCTCTTCCAAACTTGATGCAACATTTTTTCGATCTGTTTTAATGGATATGTCTTGCAACCATAAGCCGAAATTCCAGCGGCGGCACTGTGCGATGGTTCCAGTCCTGCTAACAGAATTGTTGGCTCCAGTTTAGTCTCCTAAACCACCGGGCACTCAGTACTCAGTAGTAATTTAGTTATCAAAATCGGTGGCTTCGTTTTACATTCTAGTGTGTCTCGGCGCTCTGTATCTAACAAAACCGGCAAGCTCGATTATAAATGCCATTCACTGCCTGTAACATGTATCTAAAAAAAGAACAAAAAAAAAAATAAACAGGCAGCTCCATTTTAATTACCATCCCATGCTGACGGCCTGTATCCAACAAAACCGGCAGCTCTATTCCAAACACCATCCGCAGCTCGGGCTAACTGTATCCAGCAGCAGCGGCGCCCCGCCGCCTACCAGAGATCTCATTCCACTCACGTCCCTAACTGGTTAGAGAGAGAGAGTGAGAGGGGCGCGCGAGGAGGGCAGAGAGAGAGAGAGAGAGAGAGAGAGAGAGAGAGAGAGAGAGAGAGTAGAGAGTAGAGAGAGAGAGTAGAGAGAGGGTGGGAGGAGGGTGCGCTGGGTCAGTGGAATGTTGAGGTGAGGTGAGTGTTTGGATGTATGGAGTAGGATGGGAGGGCAAGAGGGAGATAGAGTAAGAGAAAGAGAGAGAGAGAGAGAGAGAGAGTAGAAAGAGAGAGAGAGAGAGAGAGAGAGAGAGAGAGAGACAGAGAGAGAGAGATAGAGAGAGAGAGAGAGAATGCCTACTCTGTATCGACTGTAAGGGCTGTAGTAGACTGTGGGTGAATTGACCCGGGGATCAAACATTTTACTAGACTTTAATTGTGCTCGCCCACAATCATCAAAAGTGACAAATCAATTACAAAATCACTGAACAGTGCACATCTTGAGTCTAGATTC
This sequence comes from Amphibalanus amphitrite, assembly GCF_019059575.1. NCBI lineage: Eukaryota > Metazoa > Arthropoda > Thecostraca > Balanomorpha > Balanidae > Amphibalanus > Amphibalanus amphitrite. Next base: position 17,051 of record NW_024883650.1, read on the forward strand.
GCCTCAGCATCGGTCACCGACAATTTCCAGCACAAAAACTCAGCTGAACGATATCCTCAAAACATAAATAACAACGGTAACTTGTTATCCTGTTTTTCGTTGTAAGCTTAGGTTGGAGCCAGCACTTTTTCTGGAAAGTTTTGCGGCCAAAGTGGTCGACAAATTGCACAGGAGAAGGAAGGAGTTGGTAAGTCACAAACCAATTAGTCCAAATCGTTCAAGGAGCTGGGACAACTTGTGTTGGCTAGGGTTATCATGCCCCGGTGTTTTTTTTTTTTAATTTCGTGGGCTGAAAGACTTTAAAAGTCCACTCCGTATAAAACGAGCACATGCATAGCTATATGCTATGGACTATGGTACAATTTAGTAGGAAGATTCTACTGTTGCAGCATCCCAAACTCCGAACCCAGGCAGCTTCGTTTGTCTTTTTTATTGCAAATTGTTCTTTTCGATGGTAATATGTTACAAAATATCGATCGCTGTTTGGATAACCATTTTCTATTAGTCCAAGCGGCTTTAATGTTTCCGATGAACCTCCTGTCAACGTGGTGAATAAAAAAAAACTGCTTTTATGTTTAGGAGAAATATCATATCAACGTAACTCCAAGCGCCTTTATTTCCCAAATAGCTGTATAATAATTTCGGAGACCAGCGCACAATACATGAATTAGAAATTACCCTCTCTGTTTCCAATAATATGGTAACCAAATCACTGTAGAAAAACAAGCCCAAGCATATTCATGAACCCCACAGCAGCATTATCATAAACCAGGTATACGTCCAACCACATCTGCGTTGTAATTTAGTAGCCGTGTGTTTTGTCTCGTGTTATTCCCGCGTGGAGCGGAAATATACGCTGATTCTGGTTACAAACACGTATGATTAAATTATGAATAGTGCGCTTCAGAGGCCTATATTAGTTCAACTGGATAGAAGCCTTCGGTGGAGGGAGAATTCATATGGGGTAGTCAACTAGTCAACAATAGAAAGAATGCCGGTCCCGTAGCTCAGTTGGTAGAGCGTTGGACTCCGCGTGGTGAGAGCACGCGTTCCCGGTTATGACAGTCCGGGTTCGAAGCGCGACGGACGCTTGACATTTATGGGCCTCCTGACAGGTATGCTTGTGGTTGGTGGCAGGCCGTAGCCAGGCGAAGTCAGTGAGGGGGCCGGCCGTGCGCGGCTATGTGCGCACGTTAAACTTTGGACTCTAAATTCTGCCATAGATCTGGAATTGCGCGATCGGAGGGTAGAGGGCAGGGTCAACGCAACAAGCTTCGCTTAGTGGTGGCTCTGTCCTTGTGAATCCTTTCCATCAAAAGGTTCGGACTAAATTTATTTTAAAAAAAGAAGAAGAAGACAGAATCGCATGTAAGTACGCAGACCGGTATAAATAATAGCTCGGAAACAAGACAGTTTCGTAAAATGTAATGTTAAAATTGAGTTTTTGCTCATAATATCAGAGAAACTAATTACAAAAGTCCTATCTCCCATCAGTCCCATCCAACTCAAATAAAACTTTGCAAATGTCGCGCCAAGAAATATGAAAACCAGCTGAAGTGTATTGCGAAAACAGCTGACTAAATATATAGACCTTACACATGTAATATGCGAATACGTATAACTTAGTTCATAAAAACAGACTAACTCAAAATGAAGAAAACAACTACATCCATAATTCAGCACAGTTTAAAGGAAATAGTTCACTTTTTAACATGGGTTTTGAACTGGAATAGCAGTTCCGTAGCCTGGGCTGAGACGAGCATAAATCAGGAGCTTTCACAGCCCAACGATCACCCTAGGCAAAGATATTCTATTTCTCGTCCCGAAAAAGGTGTCTTGCGTTGAGGATGTGTGCCTTGCATATATTCGCATCCAGTATGAAAAGAGCATGGGTACCGAAAATTCTTCAGAAACTAGAGAAACTATCTACGAGAACTCTAGAGAAATTCTCGTACTGATCAATAAGGACATTCAGCAGCAGCAGATCGCCCAAATGCCGGTGGCCGCGATAATTTCTCTAGTTTCTGAAGAATTTTCGGGACCCATGCTCTTTTCATACTGGATCGCCTGTGCCTTACAGAAACTGAAAAGTTCTTCCTATATCAAAATATAGAAAATAATCTTTTGTTATAAATAGGTTTTTTTTTCTTTGCTGATCATTTTGAACATAAAAAATCAGAAATCCATTGCAAAAAAAAATAATTTCGTGAAAGTGAACTATTTCCTTTAAAGAAACATCTTCCAAACTTGTATAAAGGTCGCCTAGCCAGCTGAATCAAACAAAAAGGTCAACAAGCTTATATATGAGCAACTGGCCTTCGTTTGACATCAAAGCGCACAACTGATAAGCCAGATTCATCCAAACTTCACTTAACGTCTGTTTACCCATCCAATTTGTCTGATTGCTAATGTAATTCATCAGCTTAGCTGCACGCTCGTTTATTTAATAACATCTCACCGTCTATCTAGTTGCAGAGACTGTTTGCTTTGAGGTTGATTTACCGCGGCACCAATAACAGGGCGACACGAAGCCAGGCTTATTCGGGAATGGATTCATCCCTTTAGAAAGCTGAATTATAGTCGGAAACGGACGGACAGGCAGAGAATTTCGCCTGTCAGCGGGCTTAAACATCAAAAGGCCACCAATCAGACGTTGCATAATGATATGTAAGTAGCTGAGTGGGATAGGCCACTGCCGTTTGCCGCCTAGAATATATGTACATTTTGCCAATACAAGTCCCTAACACAAATTCATGTCTATTGCATCGTGGTTACTGGTCATGCCATACATGAGAAATATAGCTTTCATAAAGTTACAAAATAAAGAAATCAGAAAATGGAGAACGGTTCTGTAAAACAATCGCTAAATAGCCTCCATAGTGTTATGTTGTGTTCGTAATGTCAGTAAAAAGTGGGGTCGGTTACACACATTTAAGTCTAGTTAGATCAGGGCATCGTGAAAATTTTCATTTACAAACAACCCCCACAAGCCCAACCCCAGCAATCAACAAAAAATCAATGCCCCGGCCCCTTAGGTAATTAGACATATCAGTCCAGACGACACAAGGCACTTACAGTGAACTTCTAAGGCAATGTCTGAACTCCGGCGCCTTCCTTGAACTTTGTGCGTCTATGGCTTCAGTCACTAGTTGGATATAAAAACAATGGAGCCAGAGAAATCGGCAGAAATACTGCACACTTGCTGCTAAGAACACTGATCGATAATGATGGCTTAGTGGATTATAAGTTCGCGGTTTATTGTGGGGATAGAAGCAGTTTGTTGATTGCGTATTGATGGCTTATTAGCGGATTTCGAGCCTTGATATTAGTCCTGGTAAGAAATATGGCAGTAACAATATCCCGAGAGTTGATCAGTAAGATAACAAAAACATCTAATGACACCGCATACATTTCATAATACATGAAATCAGGAGTATGTAACTCATTAACCCTGGGAACAGTGTGAATGCCAAATAACATCTCAAGTGACGCTTTCATCTCCCCTCTCCTCCGTCTTTCTGTATGTCTGTCTGCATGTCTGTATGTCTGCATGTCTCCATGTCTGCGTGTCTGTGTCTCTGTGCCCGTATGCCGTTGTCTCCGCACGACTGTTCGCCCGTCCGTCTGCACATCCGTATTTCCGTCCGTCTATTTGTCCGTCCGTCCTTCCGTCCGTCTGCCCGTCCGTCCGTCCGTCCGTCCGTATATCCGTCTATCCGTCTGCCCGTCTGTCCGTCCGTACATCCGTCCGTCCGTCTATCCGTCCGTCCGTCAGTCCGTCAGTCCGTCTCTATTCTTCCCATGCGTCTCTGCATGTAATGTCTCACTCCCGGCACCCCCCGTGCACTGACACTCTCAACAAGTGCAATGCCACTTGTACAGCTTAAGCCTAATGTATTGGGGATTAGCCGGACCGAGTATCAGATTTAGTAGCCTGCACCACCCGGATGGTGTGCAAGTGACGTATAAGAGGGGAGACATCTCATAACACTTACATCAAAAGCCTTGTTTACATTCATAAATAGAAGATACGAGACGTAGCAGATCTCGTAAGACAAGAAGTTGAATATGTTTTGTAGCTTCCGGATGCGGTGCTTTCGGCTCAACCAAGTGTGGATGTTATTTGTCGTGGCAGTTACAGAAAACGAAACAAAATGAGCATAGATATGGGGAGAGCGGGAGAGAGAGAGAGAGATAGAGAGAGAGAGAGAGAGAGAGAGAGAGAGAGAGAGAGAGAGAGAGAAAGAGAGAGAGAGAGAGGAGACGGGAATGAGGGAGAGAGAGGGAGAAAGAAGGAGAGAGAGAGAGAGAGAGAGAGAGAGAGAGAGAGAGAGAGAGAGAGAGAGAAGTGACGAGTACCTAACTATTGACCACCTCCACTGATGCCCATGTTCTGCTGTTTTATTTCCATTCAATGAGCAAGAAACTATTGTAACCTGAGACTGAAACCGACACCCTGCACAGGACCTTCTGCCAAGTAACCATTGTGAGTGAGCCCGGTTTCATCGATCCATTCTAGCCGCCCTAACTGATGTTCCTCGTTATTGCCAATCATTGAGCCATGTTCCCGGAGTGGTAAAAACGCTGCAGCAGCAGCCAGTTCGTCTCGCGTCGAACTGCGACGTTGGACGTTCGTCTGCGCCGTAACGTTAACGAAGCGCCGGAGAGGATGGTTAACACATTGGCGTCTCTGTTTCAACTCATAAGAAGTCGTTAATAGCCCACCGATAACTAGCAAGCTATTAGAACGTTGTGGCATGTGAAAGGAGCCGATGCCAGGATCACCTTATTTGTTTCTGGCCCTGTTCATGAACATTTGCTTGTTCATCATCACATCATGAGTATTCCACAGAAAAACGCAATATTGCAGGATTTATAAAAACAAGTAGTGTTTCAGTCTCACTCAGTTTTCAAAGAGCACATTTATTATAGTTAGCTAATAAACAGAGGTTTAGGGCGCGTCGATTGCAATGGTCAATGGTCATATTACGTTCAAAGTGCGTAGAAATAACGTTCACAGGAAAGATATCAATGAAAGAAAACTGCTAAATGTCGTTGTCAAAATATACACCAGTTTCAAGTTAGTGTGGAACCCTCCACATCGATATAATGTCACACCCACTGATAAACCGTCCTGAATTCCCTCTAACCTCCTCCCCCCCCCCCCACACTCACACTCAGGAGACAAATCGATGTCTCGCGGTCGTACCCAACAAACGCCGACCACGCCTGTCTCAGACGTGTCGTTTGTCTCAGCTGACGTGAGACAAACAAGATGGAGACAGGAAATAGCGCCTCTCGCGTCTGGAAATGTTTTTATCCTTTCGATACTCGAGCGTAAGACACACATGGAGAAGGCATTTTCCGCGTCTGGAAGCGTTTTTATTCTTTGGATTCTCCGACGACTCTGTGTCTAAAGGGAGGTTTGAGATGGGGGCGGGAGGACAAGATATCTCACGGACTTGTGTGGTGGAAGAGATGGGATTGTTGTGTTGTGAGAGTCAGCGGATAACCCGGTGATTTGGAGTCTTGGCGGGATGAGGAAAGAGGAAAGAAGGGGGTGAACTGAAAACATGCAAATTAAAAGGTTTAATTTTGAGTTATAGGGCTAAATATTCTGGTCTCACAGAGTAATAAAACTACAAACAGAAGTTGAGTAGAGAAGAAACGGCATTACTAGTGGATTAGTGCCTCCAAGCTTATCTTCTTACAAAGTAACTAGCAGCAATGTCACAAAACAGACGACGATAAATCGCGCTAGCCTGTGTGGCAACATCTCATCTCCACTTTCCGCCCCCACTTCATAGACTAAAGGCTGAAACAGAATCTTTCCGCGTTCAGGAAATCGCATGCGAGAGCCTATTCAAATACATCATAATTCTTCCCGCATCAATCGCATCCGGGAGGTGCGTGCGATTGATGCGAGCGTGCTTCCATGTATTTGAATAGGCTCTCGCATGCGATTTCCTGACTGCGGAAAGAGTCTGCTTCAGGCATTAATCCCTCTTAGCAGGTGTGGACCGACCACAGTGCCCTGCATAAATCCATCACACATGCATACATCCTCAGTGCCTCACACAGATTACACCCTTGAAAACATGTCCGCCATTTACAGAGGGCACCACATCAAATACAGTCAGAAACCACACCAAATACAGTCAGACACCACCAGACCCAGCAAGACAGCTTTTGTCATTGCACCCACCTAGATGGAAGCTCTCTCGTGATGAGTGAGGTCACTACAGCGACAGAGCAAAGTGGGCTGCAATACCTACACTGTATAGCCGTCCCTTTATCATCAGCTTTGAACTCTAAAAGGACAACGCACCATAAGATGTGATGGGCGTTGCCTTGCTCATGTGTGTGCAATATACCGAATCCTGTGTTAACTTTTCATTACGGAAATGACTTATTCCTTCGCCACGTTTGTTCAAAGTCGCTAGCCTCAAAAAGACTATTCCAAAAATATGTCTTTCCCCGTAAAGCGCAAACGTCCACGAACTCACCATTTATGAATGACATTCATGTCCTGTACGTTGACTACATAAGGGTATGTCGGATTCAATGCAAGTGTTAGGCCAAAGGCAGCGTCTCCATTTGGTAGGTGTATTGGAGCTTCCACAAGCAATAGCGGCAGCAGCAGCAGCACAGTAGCACCCGCGCGTGGCGGCTCCCCGGCTCCGAATGACCGCCGCCCCCGGCTGCGGCCGTGACCCCGCGCCGCCGGTCGCAGCGGCGCGCTCAGAGGGAGGCGGCCCGCAGAGGCGCGTCCAGCAGCGCGCCGGCCGCCGAGGGGAGGCAACGGGCACACGATCCACTAACACTTCCTAACAGCAGCAAATATATTTTCGCAATTTATAAGTTAACACCTTCTGCCCTCAACTAAATTTACTTCTCACAACTGCTCAGCGGAAATAACAACGTATTTTTGAGCTTGTTGACTATCTCTCACGCATAAAAGACTGTCACACGTGACACGCACGATTCCGCCACGCGTGACTATGACACGTGACACATGATATGTCTGGCACGTGTCACGTGAACTAAACCGACGCCTTTCCGTGCGCCCTCTAGCTTGGTGTGTCTTCCTGGCATCCTAGTTCTATCCTCCTCCCTCTCTCTCTCTCTCTCTCTCTCTCTCTCTCTCTCTCTCTCTCTCTCTCTCTCTCTCTCTCCCTCATCCCTCTCCACTCCTCAACCTCTCCCTTCCAACTCAGGCTGAATTATCAGGTGTTCGCTAACTGTGTAGTGCAATGTATCGTTCCCAGTATCCAAGTACTCTCCCTACCTTCCTCCCTCATCCCTCTCCCCACTCTCTCCCTCTCTCTCTGCTCTCTCCCCTCTCCCCTGACAGGATCAGTGTTCGCTAACTGTAGTGTAATGTATCGTTCTCAGCGTCCCAGTACTCTCTCCCCCTACCTCCCTCCATCTCTCTACTCTCTCCCCTCTACCATGACAGGATCAGTGTCCGCTAACTGGGTAATGTATGGCCCTCGGGGGACCAATTTCGGTGGAGCTACAGCTGGCAACGACATAGCCTTCGGCCTGAGTGAGGCAGAGTTTGGGAGGAGCCGAGGGCAGAGTTTGGGAGGAGTGGGGAGCAGAGTTTAGGGAACCCTGCAGAGCTAGAGGTGTAGCGTTGGTTGGATGAGCATTTTAGAGCTTGAAGTGAGCAATGAGCAGAGTTTAGGTGGAGGGTATAGAGGAGCTGAGGAGTGTGATAGAGCTGGGGAGAGGTGAGTTGAGCAGAGTTTGTTGGGGGGTGGAGCAGAGTTTGGGAGGAGGGTTTAGCAGAGTTTGGGAGGATGGAAGAGCAGAGGCTGTGGAAGCGTGTAGCAGAGTTGGGGGAGTATGGTAGATTTGAGGAAAGGTAAGTTGAGCAAAGTTTGTGGGCGAGTAGACCTGAGTTTCTGGATAAGTGGAACAAAGTATGGGAGTAGGATGTACCGGAGTGTGGCAGATTTTGTGGATGGGTTGGCAATGAGTGTAGCAGTGTTGGGGGGAGGGAGGGTAAGTGAGGGCGAGAGGAGTTGAGAGAAAGAGCACGATCAGACTGGGGTAGAGACAGGTTCCAAAAGTATTGACATGTGTTTGAGAACATCCAACCAGAAATGAAAGAAAACGATGGCTTCCAAATCAACTTCAAAATGATCAGATTCGAGCACACATTTTGAATGCTGGTGGTTTGACACGCAGATATCAATATCGATACACGAACACGCACTAAGGCCACCATGCGGGCATCCTGGATCCATTTAACACCCTCACATGAGCAGAACAAAAACAACAGCAAGAAGTGGCCTCGTTTCCAATACGGGTCATTACAAATACGACAGCGAATCATCAGATTACTTTTATGGATGAACTAAGGTTAGCCCCAAGCACACAACAGACATTCACGGTTATAAATATACTGACATGAGTTCATCCAGAAATGTTAATCAAATAACGTAAGTCGTCCACTCGTGTTTTGGCAAATAGCCGTGTTTATTTTTCCATAGAAATAAACATGTCACAACGACAAAAAGCAGATCGAAAGGAATTGTTAAATCAACAAGCAAAAAAGGGATGACTGAATAGACAATCCAGTTAAAGAAGTGTAGTGTTACTTGTTAGGACTTGGAAGCAAGACTCCGCAAGGGAGGAGAGAGAGAGAGAGAGAGAGAGAGAGAGAGAGAGAGAGAGAGAGAGGAGAGAGAGAGAGAGAGACAGAGACAGAGACAGAGACAGAGACAGAGAGAGGGAGAGAGGGAGTGTCAGTAGCCATCCAGCTGTAGGGAGAGTCTATCTCCCCGTCCGGCCGACCATCCCGACTCCCGACTCCTGTGTGTTAGTACGGCCGCCCCCGGCTGGGTGGGCAGGCTAGGTCTCCGAGAGAAAGTGAAAGGTGGTCTTCAGACGGCGAGGCAGAGCGGAGAGAGAGAGAGGGGGGGATGGAGGGAGAGAGGCGGGGCAGTGAGCAGGAGACTAGCACTGAAACATGTGTGTGTGAGAGGGGAGAGAGAGAGAGAGAGAGAGAGAGAGAGAGAGAGAGAGAGGGAGGGGGAGGAGGGAGGCGGGGCAGTGGTCAGGAGACAAACGCTGAAACATGTGTATGTGAGAGAGAGAAAAGCTGGAGATAGAGGGAACGAAAGGGAGAGAGAGGGGAGACGGAGACGGAAGGAGCCGAAACAGGTGACAAGAGACGAGAACAGACACGTGAATGAGAGAGGGGGCAGAGGAGATAGCGACGGGAGGATAAATACAGGACAACGTAACGGTTAGAACGCCCAAAACAAAACGACAATAACGAAAAAGAAATATCTGAAGCATTTAATATTTATATAGCCGAGATCGGTGGAGGACTTCCCGAAAAAAAAAAACGCCATGAATGCTTCCTGATCAACGATCAAAGCTGCATAAAACCCGTATACAGTAAACTACCAACACAGCTCTTACCACAAGCTTCAACTTCAGCCCCTAACCCCACACCATCCCCGAATCTCAGGACCATAGCGCAAATCTAACCCACTTGGACAGCTCACAAAGCCAACGCCTCCTGCACGGAAGCCCGACGACAGAAGATGGTATAGTACCTGACAGTGACAGCCCGTCAGGTGGCCTAAAATTGACAGCCTGCCACTAGCCACCAGTCATTTGAAATCTGGAGCCGACGGGAGAACCCACTGCAGAATATTGATGGGTTGATATAGGTGAATTTATGAAGGGTCAGTCATATCCGGGGGATATAACTTAGAAAAGACTGATGTGGATATCAGGACAGATAAAAACGACTCATTTATTGAAAGCTGGGTTTAGTTTCGGACCATTAACTCTTAACGACAGGGATGGTGGGAATGATGCAGTTGCTCAGTGACTGTCAGATGCGTGAAATTCAGTTCATCATTTGCCGGTGTTCGGCCTGGTTGTCACGGTTTGTATGAATTTACCATCATCGTTTGACAGAATTGTACGGAAATACACGCTAAAAAATACAGAAGTGCAGTTCATGATATTTTGTTCATAAACGCACGGGTAACGCGTTGGGCGTGCAGAGAGTGAAGGAAGTACATTTAAGGCTAGCCAGCGAGTAGCGAATATCCCGCTAGTAGTTCTATCAAGCCAGTGATAAATGAAAACATGTTCTAACGACGCATTGATTTTAGAGAAGTCTATTATCAGTCTTAGACCTTAGTCTATCTAAATGGCATACCTACTCATGCTAAACATTTGTTGTTTATCATGTTTATCATGAGTAGTCTATCCGATGAAGACACACTAGGCGCCAATCTCACCAGCTTGCACGACGTGTCATATTAACCCTCGCCCGTATAGGGGGGGGGGTGGAACGGACCCCCCCCCCATGGTTTTTCGCGAATAACTCCCGTAAAAAGCGGCCGATCGCAACGAAACTTTCAGTACCCTCGCGTTGATCAATTTTACACCCACCCTGAAAATTTCATGACCCTGACCCCAATGACCTTTGACCTGTGACCTACTTTTCGAGACCATGTTTGGCCGGAATCGCGATTCGGCGTATGTCGGCTCGCATTAGCCACGCGTTTGCAGTCTTTTCGTGGTTTCAAGCGTTCAAACATGTGATATGATGTTGCCCCCATGCATTAGGGTGGGTGTCAAGGTCATCTGAAGGTCAGGTCAGGTCATTGACCTTTGGTGACCTCGGTTCACTTTTTCGAGTTTTACATGTTTCTAGGCCAGTTTTTTTAGCTGAATTCGAATTTAGTAACCATATGAACGTTTACGAAGTAGTTTTGGTACCTTCGTAACATGTTACGAAGCTGTCAGAGGCGGTTGACACCTACTAGGAATACCCGGCAGGACCCCTACTGGTTGACCTGACCTGACCTGACCCGACCTGGACTAAATGCATAAAGACATCATCTGTGATCAAAACTAACATGATATTCGTGATCGGCGCCCCGAAAACCCCCATAGCAGCCACACTTTACGACGTTTTAACAGGTCCCGATTTTCCCGACTTTTGGGTCATTGACCTGACCTGCAAGGTCAACCAATGACCTAGGACCTTAAAATTAGGTATCATCGGCTTCCTCTCGTGACGGGCAACACGCTCGTTTTTTCCGCGAAGCTCTAGCTCGATCAGGGGCGAAACGGCAAGGGGGGGTCCAACGGACCCCCCCCCCCCCCCCTTATACGTTCGCGGCTGGAAAAACACCAATACGGGCGAGGGTTAAAGTCAGCGTTTCACATTCAATTTACGATTCACCACTGCATATTATTCTGCTATGGCACAACGCCTTGGTAAAGGCAATGCTTAAAAATCAATCAGAGTATTTTACTCAGCAGCCTCCACCCTTTTTCTTCCATTATTATTCATTCCTTCTGCATTGTTTGTAAATGTCCAACCGCAGTCGGGCTCCCATTACCTACACAGAAATTGAACAGATATTACAGTGCAGGGTATGTGGGAGACTGTGTAGGACGGAATCTATTGTTTCACAAAAAGCCACTGAATTAAAGCTAGCTGCTGGCGAGCAGCCGCATGACAAGCACAAAAAAACATGCATACGAGCATTGCATGTGCATGGATTGTGTCGATAGGTATAGAAGATACGAGTATGCTACGCCCAGAATCAGTCACACCTGCGTTTTCAATCGTCGAAGTAAGTAGCAGCATACACGCCATGTCATTGATATTGCAGGAGCAAAATGCGAGCATTTGATTATTTCTGCTTCTATCACCATTAACATATCGCCATGATATTGTGACACAGTTGACATTATATCAATATCTATTACAATTTTCACCAGCCAACACATCTTCGTTCAATCTCACTAAGCCTCAGTGTCTTATCTTATTTCATCGAACTGCTATAACGTATAGCGCATGTAAATACATACCTGACGGTTTAACGTTTTTATCGATGCTCTGTAGGAAGCCCCATGTGTGCCAAGAGGCCTACTTATCAAACGGACTACTTTCAGTGGCAGTATCGTATTTGTATGGCCTTGGTGTACCATCAAGCAACGCACCTTGATAGTTCTACTATTTAGTAATGTGTTTAGCGATACCTCATACCTGGGAACGCCATTGTGCACCTGCGTCACTCAGCGAACTTCACAATGTGAAAACAAGATATGGTTGACGTAAATGCTGGCCAAAGTTGTTGAAAGATAACAAGGGATCTTTTTAATCACTTAAACCATCACTGGCGTTACCTTAGAGCCTGAAACGCAATAAATTTGGTTTCAAGACAATAAAACATAAGGTTCAATATGATTATCAGTACAGTTATCAATACGATTATCAATGGATGATCTGTGATCATTTTTGCCCCGCATTGCACTCAAAGATTTGCCCCCTGCAAAATTAGCAACCACCACAATATCTTTACGGGCAAAATACTACCAGCATGCACAAATATATAAAAGCAGCATCATGCATAAATCATTGCACATACCAGTCAGCATGCTAGCATAGGTCAATGCTATTTATATACTATCCCTAAATTGGCCCTGATGATCTATTTTAGACCATTTCACTCCCTCGTTTAGATCAACTGATATCAAACCAACCACTTTGGCGCTCTGATCACCGATAAAATCGCCGATAACAGCTGCTGCAAAGTAGCGGTAACTTGTACCAGAGCTTTCATGGAAATTGCAGCCAAACTGTGGTGTGATGAGGGTAGTTTGGATCGTTTCTTGGAAGTTTCACATGCTGCACGGTGGTTAGTTGCAGACAGGTTAGCTTGGTCTGGAAGTGATTGGAGTTGACACCAGTAGCAAGCTGTGAGAGAGAGGGAGAGGGAGAGAGACAGAGACAGAAACAGAGAGAGAGAGAGAGAGAGAGAGAGAGAGAGGGAGAGAGGGAGAGGGAGAGGGAGAGGGAGAGGGAGAGAGACAGAGACAGAGACAGAGGCAGAGACAGAGACAGAGACAGAGACAGAGACACAGAGAGAGAGAGAGAGAAAGAGAGAGGGAGGGAGAGAGAGAGGGGGAGAGAGAGAGGGAGAGACAGAGAGAGAGAGAGAGAGAGGGAGAGATTGAAGTAGCAGAAAAGGACAACTGAGAAACTTCAAAACGCTCGTTCGCAATATATGGTGTAATTATGTGACGTTGTTGATATTCTAGCAATATGACATATTAACAATCTCACAATCTTCATACGAGCATGCTGACGCCAATATGTGCCTCCGCTCTCATACATATGTCTGTCCTAGCCTACAGGTCATTTCCTGGTGCCCACCTCTTTCCCCTCTCCGACACAGTAAGTCATCTTCTGTAGATATTCCTTCGTGTGTCATCGCTTGTCACCCCCCCCCCCCCCCTATACGGGTATAACCACCTTAATCCCATCAGTTTCAGCCCCAACGGAAACCACAGTGTCATCACTTGACACACTGGCACCCTTACGCTCCAGGCAGCGTCATCAATGTGTTTGTTTTGCTCCTCCCCTCCCCCCTCCCCAGCGCCCAACATGGGTATAATCGATATCAGAGCTACCGCCTAGCAACCGCCCCCCCCCCCCCGCCTCTCCCCGGATCGTATCGGTACACATGACCCAGCCACTACCCCGCACCGTTCCCCCGCCCCGTCCCCTTTCCCCCATATCCGTACATAGAAACGGACCGAGGTTGTATGCACATACGAGTACGTAAGGCCAGAATGATAAAAAGTGACCGCTATCAAATTCTAGTAAATTTTCCACACTAACTAAAGCAACTAATATTCCTCTAAAATCTCACACCACATTGAAGCTTGTGTTGTTGTGGTGCTCAACCGCGGTATATGATCAACAAAATAGCTTGTATGACGACTGTTGCCATTTGTAGAGTCGTCAGGTTAGATCATCTAGAGCGTCCAGCTTTGTCAATATTTCGTAATCGGCAACAGCGTCATAGTACATATATGTTGATGAAAGGTAAAGAATGCGAAGTTTGATCGAATGGTGACGACGATTCCCTAAAATAGTCTCACATAAACTTAGCAACGCTGTGAGACAGGCAAAGTCCATAAATTCACTTTCCAGCGGAGCCAGACAGACGAACTATAGTTTGCTCGAAGTTATCGAGCTTTTTTACAAAGAACTGGAAGAAGACAGAATTCCAATTAGCCCTATGGCATATGCAACAGCTGCGAGCGAGTGGTAAGAAGTCAAGATTGCGCGATAGCGTTTGACCTGGGTTATGAGAGCTTGAACAATTTTACAGTTCCACTAGCAAAATGCAGAACTGCAGGCTAAAAAGTGCTGTTATTCCACCGTAACCAACGGTATGTCATTTCATCTAATGTATCATTGTTCATTATTACCCGTCCCAGTTCTGTTGTAAAAATACGGCTTCCGTGGCCCACAGCGGCCATCCATCTTGTTAAACCGTAATGTGCCGCTTTCCAAGCGGCAACATCCGGTCCGCACCCCCCCCCCCCCTCCCCCCTCCGTCGGTAAAATTGGGTTAGATACGCCGGCAAACAACCGGAGAGAAAAGAAAAACAGATGGAACAGATTCGCAGGAAGTAGGCCCGTTGTGTTTCTTCTGAAAAAAGTTTGATGTTTTAAATATATCATAGACGCAATGAAATATCAGGGTTTTGGAATTGAAAAAAAAACAATGGAAACTTCCAATTGCAACAACACCGACAGGTCAACATTTTTCACAGTTTCATACACGCTTCAATTTAATTCCATTTCCATTCCATACCATGCTATGGAACAATAGGGTTGGGACCTATCTGCATGCTCAGTATGTTTTGGTAAAATAAGAAAGCTCAGAATTTTTAATGATTTAATTTAAAATCAATTTGTTAAAAAAATGCCTAGTTAGCTCAAAAATTGATTAATTGTGACTGAAAACAACTTGCTTCTGATTGGTCGGGCTAATCATGACGTCACATGTAGGTATATAGCTGTCTGTATATTTGGCGCAGTTGAGGCATACATTTTCTTTGTATTTCCCTATGGTAAATCGGAGTGATTGGTCGTTTATTCAGTGTCTCTTTATTTTGCGCTGGTATTGCGTGGCTAAGAAGTTTTATCAAGAATGACATATACTAAAATGTTCCTTTAATAGTGGAGCTTCAATATCTGTGAGTTTTATTGGCAAGCGAAAACTGATTTCGCTGTTATTTTATCTGGAAATTACTCATTTTCTAGGTCAATATTCAAAATCTTTTACGGGAACAAGTTGGCACTTCTCTTGATTTTTGCACTCAAATCGCGTGCGATTCAACTGTATTGGAACTTGCAAAGAAGCTTGGTGATTAATTAACTGCGTTGTTATGGCACTGTTTGCAAAGCATGGATAACGAAACTGCCAAAGACTTAGCTACATAGCAATGCCTCAAGTAATACGCAGGAGGGACAGAATTCAGAGTCCGATCGAGAAGAATCGGTGCAAATGCTACGAGGACCAGGCAGCTCTGATACGATGGCTATATTATAGTCGTCTCACTCCATTAGACCAGCTGATTCCTGACAGCACCGACTCAGATGCAAAGATGGAGCTCATCTTCCAAGCCAGAAACCAGTTCTTTGATGGAAGATGTGATACTGCCTCTGTCTCTGCTTTGTTGGCCACTTTGGACGGGGCGGAGCTCCGCTCCTTGCGTGAGCGGCTATTCGCCTGTCATCCAGAAATAGTTCCTTCGTTTGCTGGCCGTTCCCTGATTAGGTGCAATACGGGGAGCTGTAATCAAGGAAGTAACTTTCCATATGAAAGGGGTGCAGGTGCACCCCCGTCCCCCATCCACTAGAAGTGCACCCCCATAGGCTAAGCGGCGTCCCACATGCCGCCCCACACCGATTAGCTCTAGAGCAGATGGCGAGGGTGATTTCCCGGCTACATGCCATCTCGGCGTCGTGATGCTTGTGGGCTTGGAAAATGTCCAGAGGGTAGTGTAGGGGTAGGGTTGAGCTCAATAAGGTCCTTACATTTGAAAGGTTTGAACAACCCGCAATCAGCACAACATACCACAAGTTAAATAAAAAACTACCAAACTCCGCCCAACTAATATAAATAAACATTACAGCCAAACTAATGGTCTAAAAAGAAATATAGCTCAAATCCTAACAGTTCTCGCGGGTGATGGCTCCATGAGTTGCTATTATCCAAAACAGATGCAAATAAACATGTTTGTATGTTATATGTATGTATGTTTGTTTTAAAAACGTTGCAGCGGCGCTGGGAACTGCAGTCTTAGATCTGGGTATGTTTAGCATCTGCAACTCTTCATATACACATTAACCCTATTTCGGACGGGGGAGGCCTTTCAGGATTTTCTTGTACAATTGTCAAACGCCGCGAGACATTCAGCTCATATTTGGTGACTTTTCCTAAATGCTCATTGCGCACAGCTCAGCAAAAAAAAAAAATGCCGGGTCAGGTCAGGTCAGGTAACCAGAGCGGGTTTGTTGACCCCACCTCAGAAAAGTTTGCAATCACGTCAGAGCTTGAGTTTTTCACGAAGTTATTTCCTCTCATCAAGTCTTCAAAACAGTACCTGCAGTATGTGTCGTTTGTATATCTCAGATTTTTTTTTATCTGTGACCTGAGGTTAGGTCAGAGTCGTGACCTTTGCATTGCAAGTCTATGAAAAAATATTGAAATGCGACCTGCCTCGAGTAAACGAGTCAAAACCGCCCAATTCTTTAAGAATTATGACAAATTATCTAATCTGTAATGATCCAGGTGCCATTTACTGACAGGGACACCGGAGAGGGTTATCTGAGGGCGAGATCATGTGAGGTGATATCTACCAATTACCATACATCAATGCTCACAATACTTACAATATTGACAATGCTTACAATGCTGTTACAATACTTACGATGAGACCAGCAAGCACTCTGCCGTTACAGTTCAAACTTCTGTTTCGAAAACCGACGTTACACACATTCGCTGCCAGCATAACATGTATTGTTTGACAGTAACAAAATACAATTGACATCTGAACCCCAAACGGACCGCCATCCACTCAAATTTTATAACCCTGACCGGTCAGGGGGCGAATGGAGGTCATCTCCTGGGCATTACACTCAGCCTTTGCACAAAATATATCACCCCACAGTGATCATTACAACAATATCACCGACTTGATAGTGGATTTCAAAGTACTTGCATCAGCTCTTCTTGCTATTGCAGACGATCATCTCCTCAGGGTGATGTTGTTCGGGACATTAACGAAAATCGTTTTCGGAGTTTCATAAGTGCTACTGCAACAGCCTGGCACAAAACAGGACTTGTACGCTTTTCTCTGCACTTTGCCCTTCAGTATATCACAAAATAATTGTTTAGAATCCATCTTACGCTTCTTTCACAGTCTCCCTTGCCACCGTAGGGCGTAGATAGGTTGCTGTTGCTGGTAAGTTAAGGCACGGTAGATAGAAATTACCTCGGTTCTCGACGCCTTAATTTATTTTTATGAAAAAGAATAAAGCAATTATTAATAAGATTAGAGAAATGTTAAAATTTTAATTGTAAATTAGGCCAAATGCGTATTGGAAAGGCTTTTGCCCTTCAGCATCTTCCGATTCATCATGTTTTTCATTAGAAAATTCGAGGTTCACAAAATGTTTACCACGCGCTCAATGTTAAATGGAAACAGTACACGGCAGAGCATCAATTTTTGACACTGAACCTTTCATTCGTGAATGCTTTACCATAATTTAAAGCTAAAAACAGCGCGAATAGCAAAGTGAAACAAACAACCTCTTTCACACATAGAGATAACATGTAATCGGTGGTGCGCCAGATGCGCCATTATTTGTCAACCGCAGAAGGTGACATGTGACGTAACAGCATCAAGAGCGTCTTTTTCAAGAACTTTAAAAATATGTTTTCTATCTGTCTTCCCCCATTTCTCTCAGCATAATGCTTTTATGAGGAAACTGTATGCACCATAAATTCTGCAAAAATAGTCTGATCATTTCTATACATTCTTCAAAAATCGAGTTCCCAACCCCATTAATCGTATTTATATTCGCCACAATTCCAATACGAGTAGACGGACATATCATCTCACTACTAGGAGAAAGCCATCCGTTGGCATCCCACCACTACATGGCATCACTAAATCAAATGACGTCATTATACCAAACGATCCGGTCTGCTCGCTAGATTAATACTGTGTCAAGTGCGCCTGTCGGCCGGCAATGGAATCTAATGACGTAGAGCATGCCTCACCGCTACGCGAGGGGAGTTCATTATTCCAATGCGCTACACATGCAAATGAATCGACATTAAAGGGACTATCCCACCTTTAACATGGGGTTTGAGTTGAGATAGCCAAGTTTGCGGCGAGGTTCAGAAACCACTATCTATCTAGGTTGCAACCCCCGCGGCCTCTTGGTGTTGAAGAAATTCGTTCCCTTCATTTGAAAATGGGCCTTGTACAAGGCCCTATCTTCAACATGGAGCGACCGTTAGTGTGACGTCACCTCGTTTAGTCATTCTGATTTAAATGGGTTTGTTCGTTGAAAAATCGCTTAAAACTTGGTCTGAACTTTGTTGTGGTGCCTACAGAGTAAAAAGAAGCAGCTTTATGACAGTAATGTGGCCTGGGGAAGGAGGTAATTTTGGGCTGTGACGTCACATATTTGAAAGTTTGTGTTTGGAATATGGGAAGCCTAAGATGTTTAATGAAAAATAAATGCCAGAACCGTGTTCCTGGTCATCCAATCTATAAAGTCGGGCACAATTTAACTGGTTTTAACAACATTTTAGAAGGTGGGATAGTCCCTTTAAACCGTCCATTTTCATCCATTTTAGGCGTCAATGAATGATAGCACACCGCGATAAGCCACGGGGAATGATTAACTACCGAATTCAGGAGATAGTATTCATCACTTGACTACGTTTCAGATATTTCGTTGACCCAATTCTAAAGGTCAGCGGTTCGATTCCAGGTGGTGTCTAGTTTTTACGCGGTTGAAAAACGTGCACCACATGGCTATGCTATCACTCACATCGAAATGTAGCTGCACTAATACGATTAAAGAGATGTAATCGGTTCATTGTTAAATGGACGGGACAGGGCCGAAGCGGTTTGACCGTGCCGCTCTAGTGACGCACAATGGAACCATTCATCAGCCTAATTGTGACTGTAATCAAACCAATTACATAACATGACAGAGAGACACAGGGGGTAGAAAACAAAAGAAAAGGATAGAATAACGGCCAGATGGATGTGTAATTTTCTACGACAAAGCAGTATGCTGCTACTTCTTGGAACTTATATAACAGACACAACTAAACTAGCAAAGCATCGAATAACAAGCCTACATGGATGCATAGCTTTCTACGCAAAAGCAGTAGCCTGTCATTTGAGAGCGGGAAAAATACGAACTCATCGTACAAAATAGAGACGACTAGCACACTTCATCATTATTGTACCTAATCAATCACCACGTGTAATCAGCACCGACCATCAGCTGTCCCACCCAATGACGTCATCAGTCACACAGCCAATCAGCGGTAGTGTCAGCAACCGAGGTATGACATAACTGGGTACCAAAATAGTCTTCACGCGTCTTATTTATTGGGAACAAGTGGGTGAGGGTTGGTTCAAGGGCGACTTAGATGCAGTTAAAATTTTCTCATAAGCGTACTCAAGACTGTTAGGTCTGAGGAAAATGTTTATTCCTTCTGGGGTAAAAGTACAAATATCTTCATCAACATATATCGCATCATTAAATCGATATCAGAAAGATGTCTGGATAATGAGATGAAAAATACAGCGCTCTACCTTTTATCTAAATTTCGATATAGACTGGACATTGGACATCTGGCCACTGGTTTCATCAGTGTGGTGTAAGGAAACTCATTTTATTTATGAATCTACTGGACAGCAAAGTTCGCCTCAAGTGCCCTTCTAAGACCAAGAGGAAAAGAGGCGCCATTCATGTTTAGAAATCACGATGTAAATTCACACAAAAACATCAGCCTAATTATGGTCATTTCCGGAATACGATTCATACAACCTCCTCTCTCCCCTCCCCCCCCCCCCCTACAGACAACGGGTCACGCTTGTAAGGTCAAGGTCCAAGGGGTCACTGACCTCTGGCGTGTTACGCCGTTCCACGGCTGGCAGCTTGCCAAGAGCTCGACGAGGGCGGGCCATTATGACTGGAGACGCTTACCTGAGGTGAGATAACGAATAATGGTTAGAGAGAGTAGGAGAGAAAGAAAGAGAGAGGGAAAGAGAGCGAGAAAGAGGGAGAGACAGACAGGCAGACGGACAGAGACAGAGACAGAGCGAGAGAGAGAGGAGAGAGAGGAAGAGAGATATAGAAA
Organism: Amphibalanus amphitrite; assembly: GCF_019059575.1. Classification (NCBI taxonomy): domain Eukaryota; kingdom Metazoa; phylum Arthropoda; class Thecostraca; order Balanomorpha; family Balanidae; genus Amphibalanus; species Amphibalanus amphitrite. The sequence goes on from NW_024883650.1 coordinate 37,303, forward strand.
GACAGAGAGAGAGAGAGATGCAGAAAGAGAGACGGAGAGGGAGGGAGAGAGAGAGGGAGGGAGATATACAGAAAGACAGAAAGAGAGATACAGAGAGAGGTAGAGAGGGAGAGAGAGGGAGAAGGAGAGAGAGAGAGAGAGAGAGAGAGAGAGAGAGAGAGAGAGAGAGAGAGAGAGAGAGAGCGAGCGAGCACAAGATTGGCTGATGAGGTAGATGGACACGGCACGTCCTTTGTTATCACATTACATCAGTGATGGTGACGGCGTTATTTCATATGAGGATTTTATATAATGTCTTTGTCTTTCGATGGATGGGTCCACTTCGTCTAAATCCGTTGAGGGGGTCTAAAACAGTTGAGGGGCATCACGCTAACAAATCATGTCGAAATACGAATTTCGCAGTACGCCGACGACACCGTATTATTTCTCGAGGACGCAAGGTGTGTGAAAGAAGCCTTGAATGAATTAAAAATCTTCTCCGAAGCATCTGGGTTATACATTAACATAGACAAAACAACGTGTCTCCCAATAGGGCCGTTTCAAGAGAATATGGAAGACATCCATGGTGTTAAATGCGTCAGTGATATGAAAATATTGGGTATTGTTTTTAATAACCAAAGTACCAATATAACTAGTGTCAACTTGGAGCCAAAGCTATTGCAATTGCAAAAAGAAATGGCACAGTGGCGTAGAAGAAACTTAACTATTCTCGGAAGGATCACGGTAGTGAAGTCTTTATTCATAGCAAAATTTGTGCATTTATTCACAGCCCTGCCTAACCCAACACAGATTAACTTGAAACGTCTCAATAATTTATTGTACTCATTCGTATGGGCAGGTAAGAACGACCGTATCAAGCGTGCCAAATTATCCCAAAGCTATAAAGACGGAGGTTTAAAGATGGTTGACATCCAAGCGTTCATAATGAGCATGAAACTCACATGGCTCAAAAGATTAGTAAGTAGTCGGGCTCCATGGGTTAACATCTTTGCTTTAGAGGTAACAAACATACAAGATATTTTTTCATATGGAAGTAAATATCTGAACAAAATAAGTAGTAAAGCGAGCAACCCGTTCTGGAGAGATGTATTGGGCGCATTTGCATATTTCACTAGCATATACCGACTAGATACGCCAGAAATAATGTCTGAAAACATATGGTTTTCAGACTATACCAAATTTACATGCTCCATCATAAAAAGTTGGCAAACAAAAGGTTTACGATTTCTGGGCGACTTGATTGACAAAAATACGGGGCGGTTGCACACAAAAGAGAGCTTACAGAGAGCGTATCACATAAAGATGACCATTCTCTGTTATACCAGCTTGATTCGAAGTTTACCCAGCTCCATGAAGTCAGAAGTAATGGACAAAATATGTCAACCGACGATTCCATTCAGAATGAATTTGGTAATGAACGAGGCTAATTTCTCTCGTTTAGCCTACACTAAATTAGTACAACATAGAAAGATAGAGCTAAGAGAATCTGACGAAAGACAAAAACAGAAATGGATAAGAGATGTTGGATGCTATGACGAACATAGCTGCCTTGAGGTTAATAACGCCACAAAGTCAACACACATAAGGATTTTCCATTATAAGCTCGTTAATCGTATCCTCGCTACAAATAAATATTTAAATATAATAAAAATAAAAGCTAGTGAAAGTTGTACTTTTTGTAACATGGAGCCGGAAACACTAGCTCATCTGTTCTGGTACTGTCCGATAACAAAGCAGTTTATCAACGCGGTGAAATCGGACATATTGGACAAATACAACATCAACTTAAGCTTAGATCCTAAACTGTGGTTTTTTCCCAAAGACATAAGCGCAAGAGAAACATGCATAATAACATTAGCAAAGCTAGTCATTTATTCAGCACGTATGAAAGAGATCTCACCAAATATTATTCACTTACACAACAAAATAAAACAAGAACTTGAAGTAGAAAGCAAAGCAGCTGAACATACCGGCAAGCAAGACTACTTCAAAAAGAAGTGGGGGTCACTCATAAATATGGGTGACCGACAAAGAAACCAAAACTCAACAAACTAGGAAAAGCATCGGTGACTAATAATCAAAAGTCCGCACACTACACATATCGCAGAAACACAAAATAAAATTGGAATACCTACTACAGCCATGTGCAGCGAGCTTCGTCGGTTTGTTGGGCGGGGCAGGGCATGCAGTCCCGATATTTGATTAAACAGGTGACCGCATGAAGGTCCCGTGTACGCTGCCGCCGCCGCGCCCGTCGTCTGGTCGGCCGGGCAGCTGCCGCCGCCGGCGGCGCCGCCATCGCCGCCACGCACTACGGACGATTGTGTCAGTGTTTCTGCTAACTATGTTGTTTAGATCTTCATCTCTGGGTTTATGATTTGTCATATCCATGCTTTTGTCACTGTTTCGTTGTGGTTAAAGAGTATGCGGTCAGTCAGAGAGCGCGTGCGAGAGAGACCGGTGCGTAGAAGGAATCGGTCCGGTGTCCAGTCCGGTATGGGGCCATGAGGTCAGCTCGTAGGCAAATGCTATTTTGTTATGGATGTTATATTATGTTGGCTAGTTTGGTGCGGAGTGAGCGGAAGACAGGGGCCAGGAGCTTTTTGAGGGCGCTGGAACGTCGTGCGTTTGTGACATGAGATCATGTAAAATGTGGTTTGTCGTAATAAATGATGATGTATGAAAAAAAAAATCACACAAAAACATCAGCCTAATTATGGTCATTTCCGGAATACGATTCATACAACCTCCTCTCTCCCCTCCCCCCCCCCTACAGACAACGGGTCACGCTTGTAAGGTCAAGGTCCAAGGGGTCACTGACCTCTGGCGTGTTACGCCGTTCCACGGCTGGCAGCTTGCCAAGAGCTCGACGAGGGCGGGCCATTATGACTGGAGACGCTTACCTGAGGTGAGATAACGAATAATGGTTAGAGAGAGTAGGAGAGAAAGAAAGAGAGAGGGAAAGAGAGTGAGAAAGAGGGAGAGACAGACAGGCAGACGGACAGAGACAGAGACAGAGCGAGAGAGAGAGGAGAGAGAGGAAGAGAGATATAGAAAGACAGAGAGAGAGAGAGAGAGATGCAGAAAGAGAGACGGAGAGGGAGGGAGAGAGAGAGGGAGGGAGATATACAGAAAGACAGAAAGAGAGATACAGAGAGAGGTAGAGAGGGAGAGAGAGGGAGAAGGAGAGAGAGAGAGAGAGAGAGAGAGAGAGAGAGAGAGAGAGAGAGAGAGAGAGAGCGAGCGAGCACAAGATTGGCTGATGAGGTAGATGGACACGGCACGTCCTTTGTTATCACATTACATCAGTGATGGTGACGGCGTTATTTCATATGAGGATTTTATATAATGTCTTTGTCTTTCGATGGATGGGTCCACTTCGTCTAAATCCGCGGTCCGCCGCAAATTCTCCAAGCTTTCCAACTTTATCACCACAACAGCACAAACAACACCGATCACTTTCTACCACCACTATTATTTACATCTACAAATGTTGCGTTTCTTCCTCAATGGACACTATCGTCAACGATCTTGATAAATTGAAAATGAATTAATAACTAAATAAATAAATAAGTAAATAAATAAATAAGCAAATAGCAACTCTACTTTCTGCCTTCTACTATCTACAGTAAAATTCATCGATCAGACTGCAGGTCCCGCCCAACCTCGCGTGCAGACGTCTCTTTCTTGCAGTCTACCATACGTACCATATATCATACGGGCCGTTGTGCCCCGGGGTCGTGCACTCCCCTCTCCCTCACTCCCCTGTCCGGGCTACCTTATTCGGTAAATACGAGATCTGCACGAAGCAGGCGGTAGCGACTGCTTCTCGCCCTCTACCTCGCCCTGCCCCTTCCTCTACCTACCTTGTGCAGCCCACGCCGCCTTAGGCCGAGTCTAGACTGGGCATGAGGTTTTTAGTTGGATAATAATACAGTGTTCGAGCGGTTATCCTAGGTTACAACTTGATTTACTAGACATGCTGAAGCTTTATGTGAATGAATTTGATAAAAACAGATTTGAGTTGCAGAGCATTCAAATAAAACAATAACACTGGAAATAAGCGTAGTTTAGACCGATAGGCAAGCAGGGGGGCGACCAAATTTCTTCAAATTTCTTCAATTTCTTTCTCAGGACAACCGTCTTTTCCTACCAAGCAACCAAAACATCATTGCCACCTTTTAACCAGCTATTGAGTAAAGTATGGAAAACATAGCCCTGGAGGACTGCTCCGGTTGTTTTTCAATAGAAAAACACAATTCTAACGAATAGTGTTTGTCTATTTCAAACCAACCTGCGGTTACACGCGTGATGTATATGCTGACATCCCGGGGAGAGGGGTGGGGAAGGGAGAGGGGAGGGGTGACATACGCCTTGGTCAGAAGTAGGTCAAGGTCACCGCTCTAGCGACAGGCGTATCAGGCCCATGTCACTCCACTTTTGATGACATCATAAGGGGGTCTCAGGACAATTAATGGCGCAGTGCGCCACAATCGCTCCCAAGCTACTTGCCAACAGCTAGTGTTTTTGAAAATATTATTTTAAAATAAAGTTTCAAATAATGAAAATATTGTAATAAAGTTGTAACTTAAATCAATTTCATATTTAAAAACTTACTGAAAAATGATTTATTCATAGTAAAAATATAAGCTCGATGCATTTTTACGTTGCTTTCCTGCTGCTGCAGAGGGTTTTTAAATCGTCTATATCTTCAAAACCGGCCATTTCTTAGCATATTACTGCTCTTTTTTGTCGCTAGAAAATTAGTTGGGCTTTCCATTGACATCAACGGTTGAGCGGTATGTGTTGAGTGCCATCAACAATCTTCAAATGAAGTTAGACATTTTTACGTTGCAAAGGAATGGAGTACCCCTTGCGAGCATCAGGGGTGACGTCACTCAGGATCTGTCTCTGATTGGTCGGCGGGGGAGTGACTGTACCTTCTATAGATGGCCTTGAGGCGTATTCAGTGCATTCCTAGCTACTGACGAGACGGCGGGATTCAGTATAAACTATCGTGCCGTCCGCCGGCGTTTTGCCTAGCCTGAGGTGCGTCGGCCAAGATTAGAGGCGCCTCACAAAAAAACGGCTCGTTTTATCAGCACACTAGTACAAAAACAGACTTCTGGTGAAATCATAAACCACTATCGGGGCGCGCACATTCCCTTACAGAGCACAATGGCTGGGGTCTAGTGCATTAAACAACGGGCGTAACTTTATGTGAGGTTGGTGTCGAGAGATTTAGACGAGCTGCAAAGTTAGTGTGGCATATGCAATATGCATTATGCATGCATGTCAAATATCAGTGGTTTTGGAGCCAAATACATACCTGTCTTGTTCTCCCTATCTCCGTTCCCCTCTCCCACCCTCTCTCTCTCTCTCTCTCTCTCTCTCTCTCTCTCTCTCTCTCTCTCTCTCTCTCTCTCTCTCACACACACCCTCTCTCTCTCTCACCCTCTCTCTCTCTCGCTCTCTCTCCGCCCTCTCCCAATTCCTCCCTCCCCCTCTACCTTGGTGTTTGGCACCTCTACAGCAGGCTCCACACCTCTACGGGAAGTTTTGCACCTCTACAGAGAGTTGTCCACGTTCACATGGTAGTTTTACACCTCTACTACTCGGTTATTCGTACTGATCGACCGAACCCAATGCTTACCATGCTCAACCCGTCCGTGACGTATAACAAGCAGCAATGTGTTACATAACTGGTCATCAGATATATCAACATTCAGTCAGCTAGGTTTGCGTATGGAAATATGGATACGAGACGGTTTGATACTGGTAAGGAAAGAAACTCTACTCTGATAGCTGAAACAAGCTAACTCTGATAGCTGAACCGAACCTAGTGCAGCTTGCCGCAAAGAATTGACAAAGTATTCTAATAAACAGTCATAGGTATTAGAGGTCACTGCACTAGGATTATTGCGTCCGTGCGTGAGTCCGAAAATATGAGATTCCTGATTCCACAGTATTTCTCTGTGATTTCAAACTGCTGGATATATATAATGTAGCATAGTGCGATACAAACTGTGTCAGAATAAGCATTTCAGTTTAGCCACTTATCCCCTCTCGCATCAGTAAATATCTTCAATAATCATCATGGAAACAATAAGCTAACGCGATCTCTCTGCATTTCACATTCCCCAAATGAGCCCCATTCGAGACCCCAACGTCCAACCCCTCCCCCTCCCCCACCCCCTACGGAGTGCGTCCCGACGGGGGCTCAAACCCACCAATCACAGACCCAAATCATCGGCCAGTAGTTCACCAATCACTTATCAGGATCTCCCGAATCGGAGGTGCCCCGCGGTGACCGCACGAGACATGGTCAGAGGTTTTCAAACCTCATCACTCAGCCACACCATAGCTCGGGTAGGACCAATGCACAGCTTCGACTCCAAGCGGTGTACGTTTGAGAGCCACTGCCGGCTGGGACATTTATGGGAACTTGGCAATGCTCTAGTGAATTAAGAGGGCAATTCGTCAGGAGATGGAGAAAGTTGCCCGGTGATATGTTTCCCGATCTCCCTAGCAGCATGTTTTCGAGCGTTTCCAATGCGCCAAATGCGTAGGAATAGCTGAACACAAAGTAATTGACTTCCCGCCACCAAAAATAGGAAACAAAACTTCAACACAACTGTCATGTATGCCATTGAAAGTGGTGGATGCCGCTATAGCGGGCAATCACTGATAGGACTTCGGTTCATAGTTGAGATATGGTCACCAGTAAGCTCTAAAAGTATAAACAACTGTATAACAGTCCAAGGACAACTATATAGTAGCTGAAAAACGCACATTAATTACAATCTCGACCAAACCAGACCATTACAGACCAGACCAGTCTAACTAGTCTAGTCTAGCACTCACCAGAGCAGACTTTAGTCCGCTCCACCATCCACTTGTCTAGTCTACATACATATGTACGTCTATTATATATCTAATCTACACATAAGTCTAGCCTAAACAATTCCACGTAAGTCTCCCTATAGACCAGACCAAACCAGCCCAGTCCAGACCGAGTCAGCCAAGCCCAGAGCCGACCAGTCTAGATCAGAGCAGGCCTCAGCCTCCTCCGCAAACACCAAACGAACAGATGAAGGCAATTGGGCATCGACGCAGGCTGACGTAAAAGCTCGATCGAAGCAGCTCTCCAACACATACGATGGTGGCGAGGGGATGGCTACATTGGCGGATCCAGAGAGGTGGTTTGAGATGCTGCGGGCAGGGGAGGCCATGCTCTACAAAAGTCTCTCCAATGAAAATAAAATCATCAGTTATCGCTTCGTCGTATATCGTGATGCATCTGGAAGCAAACCGTTTTTTTTTGCATATGTTTTCTTGTATGTCTAGAATATGCCGCATAGTGCGCACATGCCTGTGTCAACTGATCATCTTAGGAATTCAGAAACGTGACTGGGAACCAGCGAGGAGAGGCATATCTCACAAACCCCAGTCTAGAAATAAAAAATAATAATAAAATATTATCATGCATATAGGCATAAAAAGGCAAAATATAATTTCCTAACAAAGTAGAATATAGCGATAGAAATATACTTATTCTTTTTAAGTTTATACATATCTCTTAAAAGCCTTTCCTCTATGGGACGTTACTATGAGACTTGTTTCATGGCATCACTCTCAGAGCGCGATATATCTGACAAGTTACAGGAACCAAGGCGCGGAACAGTAGCTGTTATAATCTGGCAAACGTGACAAGGACGTAAAGTGCAACTGCCAGTGATCTCAGTGCCTTCTCGTGTTGTATAGGCTCGACAGCATTTTCCATTTCTCTTACTGCTCTCAGATTTTCCTCTTCAGGTAATAGGCTTATTGTGTCCATCTGCCGTTCTTCCTTAGATTTACTAACTATGACTGTGGATGGGCTTTCTGAATTCAAATAAATGGCCGAACTCCAGCGTTCTACCCATCAAACAACATCATGCTTAGCAAAAGTTTAAACATGCAATAGCTAGCCACTATTGCAACAATTCCTAGAAACGCAGATTTCTTTATTTATTTTAAAAGAAATAATCGAATTCCTCGCCGTACTTGACCCATATTGCACCATAATAAGGCACCGTGGAACGGCTTAGTATATTCCATCGTGAAATAATGCCCTCGGGGCATATAGCACGCGTACGAAAATGTATCTCAACTCCCGCTAAGTAGGAAAGCTAATGGAGAAACTTCATTTGCGAAAGAGCTGAGCATGGAAGACTGATGGTCGATTTAAGTGCTCTGCTCGCATTAGAACGGGGGCGCTGCTTGCTAGTCGGCTGGTTTCCGGGTTATGGTCGGTTTCGTCGAACAAATGGCTCACAGGTCCTCACTGTTATTCCCTGCCGATGGGATTTTCCCTGTGGTAAAGCAATATCATTTTCGTCTGGAAGCTGTCCCTAAAGGCCTGGCTACATAATGCGTTTTTTGCTTGCGTTTTTTTTGCGGGTTTGCGGGTTTTACGTAATATTGGTCAAGAAAAATAGCGATATAACGTTTTTTATGATGTTTTTATATTATATTTTAGTTAATATAAGAGTTACATTAACGGTTGTATATAACCAATATAAAACTTGTATTATTTACAATTTTTTCCAGAACGATATTAAGCAAAAAACGCAAAACCACATAAAAAAACGCAAGCAGAAAACGGATAGTGTTGCCAGGTCTTTACAGTAAAGAGCTTCAGCAATCTTCTCCGTTCAGCCCGATGTCTCAGAAGCGTGTCGCCGAGCCCCACCGCTAGCATTGTGCTTCCATGAGTGGCGTTTCAAGAGCAACGACCCCCACCCTCTCAGCCGTCCCTACATTTCGTACAGATACACACTATCGCGTTCAGTCACACCCATAGCCATTATCACTTCAAAGGCACCACCATCCCTCCGTGGAATATAGATCCCTTCAGTCTAAAAAATATACTTCCTGTCCCTCTTAGCCTCCCATCCACTCGATTTTTTTTTATCAATTAACGGACAGCAACAACACTACGTTTAACGTTGGACCCTTTAGCCCCCTCCCTCCCCCCCCCCCCCACGAGAACCCCACAACCTGTAACCATCCACATTCCATTCCTTACGTCCAACACCTGCCACCCCCTTCCCCTTGCCCTTCCCCCCCCCCCCCCGGGTCAATACCGTGACCTCAATACACCTCAATGTACCCTGACCACTTCAGACCTAACATTCCTTTAGCCATAGTAAATCCCTTTTACAACCTCGTAAATCTACCACGCTCCTACCACCCGGGGCGATGAAAACGACTGCTGCCGATAAGGCGCCATCTAGCCTGAGGCCGTGAAGAGAATCTAGCCAATGGTTTCACTGCGTGTTTTCAGAAAGTGCCTCCAGGCGGTGCCCCAGAGGACATTGCACGAGCTGTAGGTGAACATTACGACGATCAGAGATCGTTTAAATTCCACGGGGTAACATACGTACCCGATCGAGTGTTCGTAGACAAAGCACTGAAGCGGAACGAGTTATAGGTTTCTTGATTGGGTTAATCAGTAGCTTAGGGTTGGGAATGATAATATTGATTGGAGATTAGATTAGGTCATGGGTGTTACTTTTGTCAGGCCTATCTTTAACAGTGAAGGCAGTCGGGTTTTGTTTGTAAAGGATGTACGGAAGGATGGTCATTGGTCATGCAAGGCCTGTTTTATGGTCTGAAGGGTAAGCTGCTGAAAATTGGATTAACCTAATCAGTACTGCTCTAAGGGTGAACATCTGTGATGGAGCGCACAAATCGAAAGCCATCTATTTTGTATGTGCCGTCCTAACGTTTCTCTATAACGGAAAAAGATACTCAGCAGAATTGAGCAGTGCGCACTGCGCACCCATTTACACACAAAAGTGGAGCAATCAAATACCAAACTGTAAGACCTCCTTTCGTGAATTGGAGAGCAGGATGAGCAAAGTAAAACTCAACATCAAACATAAAAAGGTCATGAAAGCAAGCAATGTGATATTGCCAACAGGTCGAATGGGGAAAATAGCATAGTTGTTCCAGCTTGTTTTTGTTCTTCTTTACCACATATTATTGCTTTACTAAATACTTATTAGAAATTTAGATTCCAAACTGACACTTCAACAAAACTTAGTACCTAACCTCTAGTCTCTTATGTACAAAAAAAAACGCCCAACGTGCCATGGTATATCATCCCCACTCTAAAACTAACCCAGGAAGACTGTCCCAACATGGCCGCTCGGTCGAACATCACTCTCCATTACCGCCCGCACCACTATCATATTATTCAAGATGGAAATCAGCATGGAACCCTCGACATACGCGCGTGACCGGTAAACGAATGAGAGTGGCACTTTCAGCCCCAATCTTATAAAATAAACAAGCTTTAACAGACTTGCCGAAGTTAGGTTTTCGTTGCTATCCGCAAGCGCAAAATGTTTGGCAATGCGATTGGTGGCTGTGTGATGATGATGGGTTCAAAACAACATAACAATAATACAACAGTTAATTTAGCTGTAAATCTGATGCTTATTTCAAAAGGGATACATATCGCAATTACAGCATTTGATTTTTTTTAACATTTAAAAAATTGCAGTCTAAGTACGGCCACGATACAGATCATTTCATATTACATTCATCAATCACACACTACTCCATGCATATATAGAGAAGTATGTGCATGAATATATTTTGAAGGCATTCCCTCCCCTTCACTATATCAGCATTTCACCGGGAATTTGTTTACTGCTACAAAACGGCGGCACTGTCCCCCCTCCCCCTCAGGGGAAGCGACTGCCTGTCACCTTTGACCTATGACCTGATCGACATGGCATGCCCGTTGACCTCATTACGGACCTGTCATTAATCATTAGTGGCTACGCGGAGGACGGACAAAGTGACAAACAATCTTGGACGCCCTGGGTGACCTAAAAACGGTGGAAAATATATAACGAAATAATGCTAGAAATATACAGTGTATAGTTCATGTATGGTAGTTGTATACACTGTGGTAGACATGGAATGACAGGATTGATAGAGAAGACAGTTTTGGGCAGGAAATAAGAGGCGTTTTGGTGTCATAAATACGGCAGGATAGATACGAACAAACCACAGTGTCACATAAGACGGTACCAATGTAAAAACTACGCCATTTTAGCTTGCCTTTTGACTTCAATGTTCCAGATTCTGAACAAAGCAGCAATAGCAAATTATGTCAACAATCGCAGGTGGATGATAACAGGTAAAAAAAAAAACACGAAAAATTGTTTCATTGAACAACAAGACGGCGAAAGAGGAATCAGCAGTAAGGACATTGTTTCAGTAATAGTTATAGAGGTTAAAATTCTTATCCCGTTTTTATTTCCGCAATAAAATACGCCATTCTATAATAAAAGATCATCTATTCGATGTCCAATGCACAGGAAATTGAGTAGCTTCGAAATAACAAGATATACAACTAGCTTCGAAATACATTTCGTGTGAATAAACCGGCAAAGCTCCATAAGACCACTGTCTGCTTTGTAACCAATGACGTAACCGATGAGATGAGATGAGATTTCACGTTTGCAGTCTGAGACCAACAAAAAATGTGACCATCAGTCCAACGAACGACTCACATAAGCTGATGGTACTCACATGAAAAACTGAACTTCAACTTTACTTTCATCGCATCCCCTATCCCTGCAACCTGAGTGTCATCAGCCCCCCCATCATCCCCCCGCCCACGCCTTCTCACCCCCTCTATTTTTGGACTCCACCCCTGGCGTGTCCTACTCCGTACGCCGCCCACGGCTCTGACCGCGAGCTATCCCCAGGGCCTAATAAGCCACGACAGACACACCGTTGACGTGACGTCATTAGAAGTGTGACGTCATGTGTAGTTAACATCATTAGTAGTTAACGTCATTAGGTTGCTGCCATCTTTCGCCATGCCTGCAGGCCAATGCCGTACTAATCAACTGCGACACAAAACCATATCTAATGAGCCACAACAAAAAATATAAATAATACACAGGGAGGTACCTAATTTGTACTGATTTCAGCTGCGCGCTAGTATAGTGTTGCAGACAGCAGAAACACCAATCCGGGTTCTAATCAGTATCTCTTCTCTTGGGGATTTCTGCGTACGTCAAGAACTATAGATAACAGCGGTGATAAGCCGCATTGAAGCAGAACCGCCCGAGGCGACCAATCAGCGGTCGAGATGTTGTCAGCTGGCGTCTGGGGAATTTCTGCTTCGTTCTGCGCGTTCTGCTTGGCTCGCGTCAAGCACTATAAATAAAGCTGGTGAATGACTGCAATTACTGCGTTTCGACGGACGAAATTGCTGCTGGATGAAGCGGGATTTACTGAAGTAAGCTTCCCATTAGGGGATCTGATGGTGATGACGTTCGTATGTTCCTTTACGTTTAGAACGTTCTTTTCCAAAATGTTTACGTTCTTTACGTTTATAACGTAACGTTTAGAATGCTACGGTTAGAGAGTTGCGTTTAGAACGCCAACGTCATTATTATCGGAAGTCATTATTTTTAGTCATTATTTGGAGGTACTATTATTATGTTGCGTGTACGTTACGTTGGAATTACGTTGAGAACGTTTAGAATGTTTAAGTAACATTTAGTCTGACTGCAATAATTTGATGTGGGTTTTAAAAAAGCTTGGTCTTTGAGAGCAAGGCAGGTATTTCGAAATTATTTTCCTTCTATGTGGTGCTTAAAGGAAAAGGGCCACCTTTAACATGGGGATTGAAACTGAGATAGCCATCTTGTAGCCCGTGTCCGAAAACCTATCTGTGTACCTCCTTACGGCCGATTTCGGCCTCCATTCGTAGTTATCGGCAATTTTAAAAGAAAATACGCCAGGAATGCGTCCTTATCCCAGGAATGCGTTCTTATCCGACAATACAGCCACCCGCGGCGAGGCTTTGGTTTTTTACCAATCAGCTCCAACCAGCTCAGCTTTAACCAATCAGCTTATCTGACACAATCCGACGAGTCTGTCTTCTGAACGCTGATTGGCTTGAGTGTGACGTCATCGCTATGCCATCATACAGTAGGTGCCGTAGAGAGTATCAACATAGTACCAATATGTTAAATAGTTTTAAATACTTTTTCGCGAATTGTGCACTTCTGGCACCAGTTTTAAAAAGAAAATGAAAAATAATAATGTCAAAATGAAAAACAACGATATCTTCATATTTCACGAAGGTGGCCCTTTTCCTTTAAGCTGACCTTTGGGCTCATTTCGTATGGTTCAAGCACAATAATGAAAATAAAATTGCAGACTGCTCACATATATCAAGAAAGTTTCTGATGCAGAAAACTTCAGTGTTATGTAAACCTTACGTGACATATTATTTTACAGTGAAAATCCCTAAAGGTTAGCAAAAAGTTAGCGTCAGTTTAGATGGTTGGCATGAGAAAAGATGGCCTCATTTCCGCCTCAATTTTGACAATTATAGCTAGCAATAGTTAAAACTTACGATTAGGACGAGCAGGGCGACAACCACTGGGGCAGGACAGCACCGACCCCGCAATAGCGCTAATTCAATTAATATACCGATTCCCGACCGTCGTGCCTAGCCCGTACAGTGTAAACAGAAGCTTGCATAACTAACACCCCAACACACCCATGGGGTGTTTAGTGAACACCCCATGGAGTTGTAGGTATACGTTAAGACGACAGAGGACTCCCAGAGGCCCATTCGAAATATGACAACCGAACTGCCGCTAATGTCAGCCAGCAGAGATAAAGTAACGATAGAAAATGACTGGGGCGGTAGAGGACCCTTGAGAAACTTAGAGGTAAATCTGAAAGAAACCCCTAAAGCCCGAAAACCAATATAAAAAATGCCTTGATAGTCCATGCCGTTATTGTGTGTGAGGGAGCAGGGATCCGCCTGGTAACGAGGGTGGTCTTAACCCGCGCCCTGCTGGGGGGGGGGGTGTTTGAACACCCCCCTTGTGGTTTTTCGCGAATATCTCAAAAACGGCGGCGCGGAGCGCCGCCGTTTTTGGTACACCTTATCATACATCAATTCTACACATGTTGTGAAAATTTCAGACCAAGGTCACTCAAGGTCAGGTCACCAGGTCACTTGAAGTGACCTCACCTCATAAAAACTTTCAATGTCTGTCATAGCTACACCGAGTGACCGATCGCTTTGAAACTTTCAGCGATTGCTAAGAGCAATAGCATGTACAAAATGTATATCTCAGAATTTTGATATCGATGACCTAAGGTCAGGTCAATTTTGCGACCTCCCCATTATAAGTCAATGGGAGAAAATTGAAATGCGCCTCTTTTGGATGAAAGACATTATAAACACTCCCAAACACCGAATTACAAGTGGTTTAGACACACTGAACTTGAAAATGGTGTCCGTGACCCCTGTTTATGCCCTGAGGTCATCTTAGGTCACGAATGGTATCTAACAGTTTTTCGCAAATAACTTTTGATAGAGGCATGCTAGAGCGATGAAAATGCCTTAGATGTGTTCAGCTCGACGATACGGATCGACTGATATGCAACATGACCCTTTCCGGTCAGGTCATGACCTTGACCTGAGGTCAAATTTTCAAGTTGACCTTTCAAGGTCAAGTTATAGTTCATTCGACGCGTCTTGACGAGAGGAACACGATGCCGGTAAAAGAAGGCTCGTACAAGGCTTGGGTCAAAAGTTATTGCAGAAAAACTGTTTTCAAAAAAAAATCGGCTATTTTTGCAGTTTTTGCCCCCTGCAGGCAAAACCGTTGACGTTAGGTCAAATCTGAGAGAAATACTCAGAAAGGGCGTTAATAGGGCTATCGAATGCGCTTTTCCGCGGCGCTGTAGCTCTATTGGTTCCCGAGTTATGCGTTGGCTTCTTGGAAATTTTCGACATTCGACCTGGAAATCGGCGAAATTTTGCCTTCAATGACCTCTGGTGACCTGACCTTTGACCTGACCAAAAAATTGACCGAAGTGATTTCGTCATTATTTTTTACGCTCTTTCGAACGCCGCCTTCCGCGTATCGCTACGTGGCCCAGGAGCCGAGTTACAAGGGGGGTGTTCAAACACCCCCCCCCCCCCCAGCAGGGCGTGGAAATCCAGGACCCCCAGCCGGGCGCGGGTTAATGGGTAGGAGAAGTATGTATGTATGTATGTATTGACACCAAAAGCCTTCCACATATGGCGTGGCGATTACGGCTTGATAGATGAATACATCATCACACGTTAAGAAAACCATCGAAAGATTGAGTTCAAAACACAATAGAAAACGATGGGACAATGCATGACGCCTTTTGGCTTCGCTACCAATCATCATAACGCCCTATCAAATTCCTTACAACAAAGCCTTTCCCCAAACATCTACCCTCTGCTAACATCCCTCGTCCCAACCTCCCCGTCCTTTGACGTTTCAGTCAACCCTTCCCCAATAAATCCCGCATAGTATCCATTCTACGACAGCCCTGCGCCTCTCCTTGCCGCCACCAGCCTGCAGCGAAGGGTCATTTTACTACCAAATAGCGCCGCAAAGTGGCACTATTGACGGCACCCGTGCTCGTAAGCAGATCCTTATGGAAATGGGTCTCTCAGGGAAATCTTAACGTCGTTAGACATAGCTTGTGGTTTCCGAAATTTCATGAATAACCGTAACATGATATTTGATCGCAGGAAATATAAAGCAATAAGGACAAATTCATCATAAGCCAATTTATCTACCACACGCAAGTATGGTATGGCCGCTGATGATGAGGCCGCCAAGTATGTGATGGCCGCTGTAACATATCATATTGCAGCGGCCATCTCAGTTACGACCCAAAGCCAAAAATACAACCGCTGTAAGACAGAATTGAAAAAGAGCTCACTGTAAATAATTTCATTATTTTCCATTGTTAATCGAATAATTTATTTCCTTATTAGGCTTAGCGGCGTGTCTTTAGCGTGGTCACTTGGTCATGCCATTATGCGCCCTTATATCAAAGGCTAAAACAAGAAGGAAACAAAGCCGTCCTCCACGGGTGAAGTCAATCATTGCCAAGATGAGGCCAAGATCGTTGAGAAGCAGGGTCAGGACCTAGCTGAAAAAAAAAATGCGGGAATAACAAGAAAGATGTTCAAATCTCAGGAAGCAAGGATACATGGAATGAGAAGAACCTTGTCCAGTTCATAAGCCACTTGTGTCTACATGATAGAGTATACTGTGGCTCGGTTCATACGAACTAACCCCCATCAGAAAGCACGGAACAACACTTACGATTCCGAAGGAAATGAGTGGTCGCTACGATGCGTATTCTCATTTTTCCAGTGTGCAGAGCGCTTACCTGGAAAGACAGAAATAAATTGTAAATCACATATCTAGGGTCAACAGTCAACACCTTATGAACCTTTCATAAATACGGCTATGTTCGACAACACATTGCAAATACAGCAACAAATGTGACAGAACAACGAACGAAAAACAGTGACTCCACTTTCCATCCGGGCAGGTGACTTCAAATCCCTCCACTCAACTCGCATTCGGGTATGTATTATGTATGTAGAGCTTCAAATGCCCACCAGTTCATTTACACACTCGGATATGCAAACCTTAATACACCTGCCATTTCTCTTACACACTCGGGTATGGCCTCAACTCCTACCACTCCGCCCACCCGTAATCCCGCCACTCTACCCGCCCGTGTTCAAATCCCGCCACTCTAGCCACCCGTGTTCCAATCCCGCCTCTCTACCCACCCGTGTTCAAATCCGGCCACTCTAGCCGTCCGGCGTCTCGCAGCTCCGTTGCAGACCCGTTACCGTTATGCTCAGTGCCATGAACCGGGGCCGGCCGTCTGACCCAAATAGGACTCCGCCGCCACCGGCGGAGCGGGTGAAGTGGAGAGCAAGCAGACAGGGTGACGGCGGCGGCGGCGTGTGGGGTGGTGGGATGGGGCGAGAGGGTGGTGGGTGATGGTGGTCGGCCGGTGGGGCGGTGGGGGAGAGTGAGAGAACTGGTGGGTGGATTTCGTGGGTCGGTACGTAGAAGGAGTGGCGAAGAAGGGCGGTAACAAAAGAAGGTGGGTTTGGTGAGCTTGGTGAGGTTGGTGGGTTTGGTGGGTTTGGTGGGTTAAGTTAGGTGGGTTTGGTGGATTTGGTGGGTGGTGGTTTTGGTGGTTTTGGTGGTTTTGGTGGGTTTGGTGGGTGGCGGCCGGCGGGTGGGTGCATACTGCATGGTGGGTTGGGCGAGCGGTAAACACTAGACAGCGGAGAAGCGGCGGCCTGTGGTAGGATTGGGGTGGGATTGTATATAACTACTATGGTGGGATTGAGGTGTGACAGAAACGGTTGTGGAATGTGGATGAGATATGGTGGGTGGTGGGTGGGGGTGGGTTGGATGATGGACTGTTAACGGTGGGTGGTGGTGGTGGTGGGTGGTAGAAGGTTGAGTACTGGTGGTGAGATTGGTGAACGGTGGTGATTGGTGAACGGTGGATGGTGAACGGTGGATGGTGTCATGGACAGTGGGCGACATACGCAAGGCAGTGCAAGATGGCGTTTGGTATAGTATTATCATATCCAAGCCAATAAACTTAGCAAATATAACCGCCGTCGGAACAAAATCCTGCCTCTCACATCCTGATCCACCCCAGCGTATGTACCTCAAGTCATACGCGCTCCCAAACCACCTCTCTCCATAAACCTTAATCAACCAATCTCCCCAGTACACGTGCACAATCGGTCAGAACATACCCACAAATGTCAACCTTCAGGCCCCCACGACCGTTGCAGCTGTTTATAAATGTGCAGACAGCCGGTTCCATCTATTTATAGGGTTGCAGACATTGCAGGCATTCGATATGATCGCACATGCAAGCTGTAGTTATTTATAGAATCGGTATGGCGTAGTGGATTGCTTTGAGAACCGGTATAGGGATATGCAAGACGTGTTGACATTCAAACATGTAGCTTATATGGGCAAAGAGACAGATGATAAATTCATGTTTATGACTACGTACGTAATGCACATAGCATGATACGACAAAACATATAGCATATGATTAAACAGACGGCATACGATAAAACATACAGCATACGAAAAGAAGATACGGATAGGTCGTCAGTTCGGGGATGTAGCGAAGGTACATTATATGCAAAAGAAAACGATGGAAAAAGAACGGTCACATAAAACGCCGAGTAGGTACGTATCACTGACAGGAGAGTAGGGAAGATAGAGATGTCAAAATAAGGCTAAGAACCTGGCTCCCGGCGTATCTACGTACAACAATATCTGGTTCATTTTACAGTCATTCTAAAAACCTAAGAATGCATCATGTTTTCAATATCAGCTCTTTCAGAAATGAGAGCATCAACAATGTCCGGGATTTAGATAAAAGAAGAACGCAATATCCACTCTGGAAAAATAGCCATTCCTTATGGCGTACCTCTCACCAAAATATTGCAACTTTTTAAAACCGCAAGAACCTCAAAATACTATGAAAACACCAGTAATATTTCGTGAAAGGTCACGCATGACGTCACGCCATCAGTCAACTACAAATAAAGCTGGTTTTGCTCTGTAAGCTTGATGTTAGGTGTCACAGACACCACATAGGCTCTTCACGTCACGAAGACACTACGCTCTTCGCTGTGAAGCATAGGTACCGTGCATCTTATGCCAACAAAAAAAAAACAGAACGGAGCGCACAACGGATTATGGTATGGATAGATGTTGGTAAAAATGCTATATCGCGAAAGTGCTCATTGTTATTTTTCCAAGCCTACGACCTGTATTTTCTTATGCACATTTTCACGGTCATAGTTATTATCACTATCATAATCATTACCACTCTCAATGCTACCGCTATTTTTTCCCATATCAGCATCACTGAAACATGTCACTTCCATATCAATGCTACTGTCAATATCACCGCCACCACAACTGCCATTGTCACTTGAAGGCCACCCCAATCATCCAAGACAGCTTAACGCCCCCCCCCCCCTCCCCCCTCCACAGCGCGCGCCTCAGTGGGGAGGGGGCGGAGGCGAGGGGGAGGGGTGATAACATACGTGTTGGTGCGCCGTGTAGATGGATAAGCCACTGGCATTAACGCCTCTGATAGGAGCAATGGGATGGATTACAGGAGAAGGAACTGGGCCACCTGACTCTGGTTTTATCAAGTGGAGTGAATTATGTACATTTGGCAGGCATGACTGAAGTGGTCGATTGAATTTGGCAGCAATGACTCAAGTTCGGCTATAATAACCGTGTCATTTAATGTGGGATGTAAGTGATAACGTACGCAATTCTAAATATCGCATCTTTCTTTGTGAACTATAACTCATGTAACGCAACTGCCCGGCGCTGTCTACATGTTCAGACTTCAGTTGTTAAGAACTACTTTCAAGCAACACACCCCAATAGTATCTTCCAAGAAACATATGGTCCAACAGGACCTCCTACTTAGCATCTTCTGCCTTATAAACAAGTTCTCCCACCCAACTCCAAAAACCACATTCTTCTTCACAACACTGTAAATACATACAATACAATACACACATCCGAGTCCGACCACATTCTC
>NW_024883651.1:0-60724 GCF_019059575.1 Amphibalanus amphitrite
ACGACTGTGTGACTACAGTCGGCTGGTGAGGTATTGGTGACGTCGAAGAAATCTCATCAATCCTCAGACTGAGCGGTGGTTATATTTAGCTAGCGATAGTGGTATCGGACGAGAGGCCATGTTTCCGCTCTTCAGAGTACGGCAGCGCCCAACTCTTCAGTACGTGGCGGATGTTGACATGACTGGTGCCTCATGATGACTTCAGTAATACAGATACCCAGTGGTTGTTGCCACGCTCCCTCCTTTACCGGGACCATGGGTGTAGGAGCGCCAAAAATATTGGTGAAGGATGTCACCTGAACCCTCGGAGAAGTCATCTGAACCTTCGGAGAAGGTGCAGGACCTTACCGCAGTGGAGGGGGGGGGGGGGGGAATTTCGTCAACTCCTCCTGTTTTTTTTTCTCGCTTTGGATACCTACCAGAAGTATCCACTATCCAAGCATACCTTTGGAACCTAAAGGTATGCTCCACTGCTCTTTTTTCGTGACCAAAGCCTTACAACTTTCCCACGAGTAAAAACAAGCCAATATATTTTGATATTCACGGCATTTACTGAGTTAACGGAAATTTCTGAGTATGAGCGGCCGGCCGACCGGCCGCGGTCACGGTTCTGCGACGCTTATATCTCAGCAACCACTTGACCGATTTACACGCGGTAATTTTTGTACGGTAGCTTTATTCCTTCTACCAAGTATTGGACTATTCCCGATGCATGTGGGTGACCCCTTATGCACGTGCTACGTGCAAAACGAAGAGGTGTCACTTTTGTAATTGTTGCAATATCTCGGTAACTAGGTACTTAGCCGATTGCGCTGAAAGTTGGCATGTAGGTAGGCACCCACTAGGCAATGCATATCCATGTGCCAGAGTTGGGGTGCTGCTGCACGTGCGCACGTGCAGGGGTCGATTCTAGATCTCGACAATGGCTGGACCGATGGCGCTCAAATTTGGCAAACAGTTAGGGACCGGTTAGTAGGGTGCCGTGCACAAGTCAGCTGGAGGTACCCCGTCGAAATTTCGCACGTGCAAAGCTCACCCTCTCGCTCGCTCCGTTAGTCGCCCCAAAAGGCGTTATACTGGTTTATTAACCCGGCGGTTGCTGGGGTATTTCGCCACCCACCGTTTGCTGGGGGGGGGGACGTTAAACGCCCCCAGCCGATAACTCGAGAACCAATAGGCGCAGCGAAACGCACGAGGCGGCAAACGAAAGAACGCGACGAGACGCTTCAGATGAGTACTTTTAAGTTGAATTTTGAGGTCACAGGTCGGGTCAAGGTCAGGTCAAACACCTGAAATCGGACTTTCAGTAGCATGGACTTCAGGACTTCGCAATGGGCGCCTCTCGTCATAAACTCTGTCAAAACGGTGCACAATCCATCATTTAAGGCCTACAAGAGTGTCAGCTCCATGTAGGGGTCAGCCAAGCTTAGGTCAGGGTCAAGGTCAGGTCAACCGGCCAGGCACATATCCCCGAAAATCAAAACTGATATTCGCAGCCTGTGACACATGTTTTATGGGTACTTTGGGGCGTAAAACACGATGGTGACATTCATTTTATCATATGTGTACGTGTTTGGCTAAAAAAGTTCAATTTAACCCTATTCCTGGCGGGGGGGGGGCCTCAGGAGCCCCCCCCCTGAGGTTTTTTGGTTATTTCTCCCAAACGCGTTGAGCTAGGAAGCTCAAATTTTCTGACTTTTCCTAAAAGGCTTCTACGCAACATGTCTGAAAACTTTGAGTTGATCTGACCTCAGGTCAGGTCACCAGAGGCGGTTTGGTGACCCTACCTCAGAAAAGTTTGCAATCACGCCAGAGCTAGAGTTTTTGACCGATCAATTTCTTCTCTTCAGGGTTTAGTTAGGGTACCAGTATGTGCAATTTGTATATCTCGGAATTTTGATATCGGTGACCTAAGGTCAGGTCAATTTCGCGACCTCCCCATTATAAGTCAATGGGGGAAAAATCAACTCCCTGTTTTTACCACTAAAACGGGTCGGAATGGCCCCATATACCATACATGACTTCATATACGATCAACCTTCACTACCTTGAGGTCTGTTTTGCTGTTGGGCAGCTGTGAGGTCATGTGACGTCATCAAAGGTCACCAAAGGTTTTTGGCCAATAACTCCGTACAGGAACAAGATACAGACGCGTGGATGGTCTCATTGTGTTCAGCTCGTCAAGACGCATCGAATGATATACATGATGACCTCGAGGTCACGTGACCTGAGGTCAACCTTTGACCTTGACCTTTCGAGGTCAACATATATATCATTCGATGCGGATTGACGAGAGGATCACGATGATGCCCTTAGTTTGTTCCTATCTTGACTAATTCGAAAGTTATTCGAGAAAAACTCTCCATATCTAGCGCCGCCATTTTGACTTTTTCGACCCCTTTGACGTCATCTTTGACCTGACCTGAAAATGACCTTAGTAAAAATTGTAGATCTTGGCCGTGCGTATCCGATGCCGTTTACCGCTTGTCGCTATCTTGCTTCGTTCTCGAGATCTCAGGGGGGGGGGGCCGAATCGGCCCCCCCCCCGCCAGTTTCTTGTCCCGGCGGAGCCCGCCAGGAATAGGGTTAAGAAATGCATGTATCATGGTCGTGAAGTAGTCGCGAGAAATTGCAAAGATTAGTTCAAGATTTTGGAAAATGCGGAACGATAATCAATAATCGAAGATAGCCATTTGATTGGTCATGGTATTGGCAGTTCAATGGCGTTTTCGGCATGTCTGTATGTCTATTCTGTGATTTTATATGATTTTTTTGAACATATGCCGTTTTTGGTCGAAAACTCAGAAATCATGACGTCACTAAAACCTCGATATCTCAAAAATTTTCTGAACGATTTTTTGAAACTTTGTCACAATAAACTTCAATTAAATCCCTACAGGTACCCAAAATTTGGCGCGCCTGCGGCGCGCCGTTTTTATGCTATGGCCCGGCGAAAAAAAAGTGGGGGCGTTTAACGCCCCCCCCCCCCCAGCAACTCGCGGGTTAAATGGCGTGAATTGTGAAGAAGGTGGGCATAACTCTTCATAACTGAAAGGATGGGGTAATTGGGTACCTGTTGCCGTTTTAGCAATAGCCTTTTTGTTCATCCCATTCGGCATTGCTTTTCTTTTTTTAACATTAGATCGACCGTCGAACCCAGTCGTTCTAGCATTGGTGAAGACCCTCACCTGCATTGCTCAAGATTGGTGAAGGATCCTTCACCAATCTAAAACTTTGGTGAAAGGTATCCTTCACCAAAGAGATACGTTGCTACACCTATGACCGGGACTACTCAACACTGACACGGCATCACCGCTCGACTTGGGCTCAGTGAGCTGGAGGTCATTGAAGGACCGACAGCACTGCTGACCTTTGACCCCGGTCACGACCCGATGAGAGAGCAGCTCGTCCAGTGGACCGAAAATGGTATGAACGCTTTGTGGTACCTAGGTGGGGTTTACAATGAACCACGGATGTCACCAGCTCTCTCTCCTCTCTCTCTCTCTCCTCTCTCTCCTCTCTCTCTCTCTCTCTCTCTCTCTCTCTCTCTCTCTCTCTCTCTCTCTCTCTCTCTTCTCTCTCTCTCTATCTCTCTCTCTCCCCTCTCTCTCTCTCTTCTCTCTCTCTCTATCTCTCTCTCTCTCCCCTCTCTCTCTCTCTTCTCTCTCTCTCTCTATCTCTCTCTCTCTCTTCTCTCTCTATCTCTCTCCTCTCTCTCTCTCTCTCTCTCTCTCTCTCTCTCTCTCTCTCTCTCTCTCTCTCTCTCTCTCTCTCTCCTGCGACGCCCCCCCCCATGCCCCCTCCTCTATCCTCCTCCTCCACTCACCAGTCGTATCGACTGCGCCCTCGGGCGACAGCAGATCTCTCCACCAATCAGCGTCCAGGAGTCCCACCGTATCCACCAATCAGCGATCAGAAGCCCCAGACAGGGGAGCTGGTTCGTCTGACTGCTGGTGTGGTTACGGTAATGTCCTTTGATGACGCGAGCGGAGGGCTGGGCGATGGCGGAAAGGGGGCGGGGCGAAAAATGGTACGAAGCACTGGACAGACGCGTTTTATCTGGAAAAGATAGACTTGTTACATTGTTAACACCTGCTACATTATGAATAGCTGCTCCGCAGGTAGCAGGTGTCAATACCAATTGGTAGGGATGCGAAAAGTATCAATGAGAGGAAATCCAATGACCACCGTGCATGAAAGACCAGCATGCAGCATATGCTGCCAAAATAAAATGCGCCTAGATGTGCTAAGTCGAATAGAGAAGATGTTACATCTTACCTAGTAAGATGTATGTAGTCATGGCGCGTGTAAATTCTACACGCGCCATGACCTTTACCCAATATGTGTAATTACACACTTGGTTGAATACGAACCATTACCATTAGGAGATTTGTCAATTACCCAACGATGTGAAATCACTACAGAGATAAGGTTACCTGCAGCCCGCACCACTGTAGCGGGTAGATCGTGGCGTTAGGTGTGACCGTTCATTTCAGTGACCGCGGGACACGCGTCTAAAGGTCACCAGTGTCCCAGTGCTGATAACAAGCGGGAAATGTGGGACAGTAGGGGAGGGTTGACCTTCCGTCCCCCGGCGGCACCGGTCAAGTCACGACCCGACCCCGCCCTCGGGGTGGACACGGACTGTATAAATGGTCGGACAGCGGGGAGCAGGGGCACAGTCAACATCGACCAGTCACCGAGCAACACAACATGATCAAGGCAAGCTAAAAATAGTTTAATCGCGCTCCTGCAACACCTGAAAGTCGAATGACTTACTTCAGCAGCAAAAAACATACATTCATCCCAATAAGGATAATTAGAATTGAAGTCATTCCAGAATAACAGTGTCTTATCCGTGACTGTGTTCTGTATCCCGAACAAACCGTCAGAATTAATCATTCTCCTTTGTTTCAGTTTGTCGTTCTCGCCCTGTGTGTGGCCGCCGCGGCTGCCGGCGGTGGATATGGTGGTGGATATGGTGCCCAGAGTCACGTCAGCGTCCAACAGTATGTAAACTAAAATAATGAACCATTTACATACAACTGACAAGGCAAATTTTTCAACTTCGCCAGTACAAACCGATTACCTACCAGATCCCTTGAGTCGTTCTTGACCTAAACCAATCGTAAAAATATCTTATCCACTAGGCAATACGAGCCACTTTACTAAATTGATTTTCAATTTGCTATAGTAGCCAATCATTGAAAGGTGGTTAAGTGTCACGAGTGATTTTCATTCGTTTTACCCACGCACCTTTTTCAGGTACAATCCCTGGGGCAGCAGCAAATACGGAGTTCACCAGACTCACGCCACTTATGCGTAAGTATGAAATAAAGAAGTTCAAGCTATTTGTTGTTTATTGTTTGCTGGCTCCCTTGAATAACATATAACCAACTCGAGTTCGTACTGAAATATAGTTGTTGGTCATGACATTCAACGTGATGTTTCAATGCCTTTTCATTCAAAGCCCAAAAAAGGAGATATTCTATCCTGTTATGTCTTGTTTCTTGTGATGTATAAAAGTGTGTAGGTATTAGTGATGTCAACTACAGAAAATCAGGATACCGATTACCGATAGTACCAAACCAAACATCAACCAAAAACATTGGAAAATACCACAAACCAAAACAACTTTAAAAATTAGGAGAAAGGCCTTCTTTTTTTTTAAATCCCAAGCTCCTATACTCCCATCTTACGAGTATGATCATTCATAATGGTTACACACAAAATACCAAAAGCACTAGGACTGAAATACCTAACTCCAAGTTGGTATCGGTTTGGTGGTACACAAAAAAGTTGAAATCTGATTGACACATCTGAAAGGTATGCAAATAACAAGGATCTATTTTATTTCAACAGTGGCCACGGCGGTGGATACGGCGGATACGGAGGATACGGCAAGTTTGTCGGAGGACACGCCAAAATCTACGCTCAGGCCCAGGGATCTGGTGGATATGGACACGGCGGATACGGCGGTGGATACGGCGGATACGGCGGTGGACACGGCGGATACGGCGGTGGATATTCCTACGGATACAGCGCCGATGTTGGACATGGTGGATACGGCCACTAATTTAATGATATTGAGCGTCGTAACATCGCCAATTCATCGTGTTTGTATGATGTTTAAGTGTGATGTGTGCAATTTCCTACAAGGAATTTAAAATATATTGCAAAGGAAGGACAAGTTTGTGGAGGCAGAATCAAGTACAGCCCTCTGCAGACTGCGTGGTAGGTACTCTTTTTTCGACAAAACCGATTATAACTCAAAGGCTAAGTTATCGGTCAGTCGGATCTCATTGCATAAAGATGCGCCATGCTCCACTCCTTCGATTGGTTCTATCGCTGAACAAAGTATATGACTAGTGTAGCAACAAAATGCAAAAGTTTGTTTTGGGGCAGATATAAACCTTTGTGTGTTGTTGCCAAACTAGCTGGAAAATGTATACCAAAATAAGCCCAATCTAAGGTGCGGAGTCTCGCGCGTCTTGCTGTTACGATTTCCGAGTGACCGTTAGCATAGAATTCACGTTATTCTCCGTTTTGTCGAAAAAAGAATACCTACCACGCAGTTTGCAGAGAGCTGTACCTAATAGCCGTTTTCACGACGGGCTATCCGGCGAACGCACCTGATTTGACCAAATCTGCACCTAATTTCTTTTACAGCAAATATCTTCATTTTAAGATTTTATTTCAGTGTTTTAATCGATGATGCTCTCAGATAATACGACAAAGCAGGCATATAAGCAATTAGTGCAACCCTAGCTGATAGCTGCTATGAGACACACTGAACCTGATTTGACCAGATCTGCACCTAATCTGTACCAGGTGTGCACCAAATGTGTACCATTTGGCCGTCGTGAAAACGGCTAATTTTTGTTTCTTGAGATATTTCAAAGATACATTCTTTTCATGGTTTGAATATTGATATTGATGTGAATGCAGGCAATATCCAAGAGCTAAGATATATGACTGAGGCAGTTTGTGCCCAGTTCCACATATTTGTATACCACATAATATTTACAGTTATAGTCACCTAGAGCGTGGGAGCGTCGATCTCTGATGTGTGTCCCTGCCCTCATTTGTCTAATCAGTCCTCGGGTGGTCGGCGGTGTCGGGGGATTATCGTGACCCGCACCGGGGGCTCACAGGGGTGTCCATTTCACTGACCAGGCTAGCTGATAAGACAGTCACAGGGGTAAAGTCCGGACCAGTACCTGCCGCTCCTGACTCCGAGGGACGCCAATGTTCCCATCAGCCCTTCCGTCTGACCCCCACTGCGCCGCGCCACCGTCCGTGCCGGGGAGCTATTAGCGGCGCGTTGACACCGGCCGGTGGTCTTCTGTGAGGACATTAGGTGGTAAGATTAGTGTCCCATCAATCACCCGGGGTCGGATTAGGTTTGGAGCGGGTCCTCTCTGATATTCCGGCGCTAAGCTGCTCTCCTATGGCATGTAACCGGCACGGTCTTTATGCACCGTGAGAACGCTGTTTGGAAGAGATACTGATTTGAATTCTCCAATAACCACAGCCACATTGTTATAACTAGGTTCGGTAAAAATGTGTGTTAGCCTCTCAAATGTAATGTTTGTGAATTTCAAAAACATTTCTTAAGCTTCATCTTAATGCACAATATGTTTAGACTTTTGTCACCTCTTGACAACTTCTTCATTGGAAACAGTAACGATTTCAATTTCGGACAACACTGTAGGGTTGTTCAAAATATCAACGAAGTCCACTGCTATGTTTCCTATGAGCTACATCTAACAATATCTATGATGACAAATATAATCTAACAAGAAACGCAGCAGAACTACGTGGCTATCGGCCAGTCACTTACCAGGGAAAAATTGTTTGTAACATTACGCAGTGAGTATTCGTTATAAAATACCAGACATAGACATTTCTAAAATAAAATAAAAACCTTAGAAGACTATTTTTGCGACGTCTTTATGTGGAATGACACTGGCGAATCCAGGGGGAGATGAAGCAGTTAGGGTAAATGGCCACCCCCGAACTTAACGAAAAGTAAGTAAAAGTAAAAGTTTCTTTCGGGAATAAAGAAAAACAACAACTGATATTATGAAACATGGGTTTAAATTGCATTTTTATATAACATTGTTTTAAAAATTGTTTCATTGAAACATTGCTTTAACCCGCGCCGGGCCGGTGCTCTGAGATTCCGCGCCGGGCCGGGGGGGGGTGTCTGAATACCCCCCTTCTAACTCGGCTTTTGGGCCCCGTAGCGACACGCAGTAAGCGGCAATCAAAAGAACGTCCAAAATAAGGACGAAAACACTTCGGTCATTTTTTGGGTCAAGTCAAAGGTCACGTCACCAGAGGTCACCAAAGGTAAAATGTTGACTATTTCAACATTTTGGAAACTGCCAACGGCTATCTCGGGAACCGATGGAGCTACAGCGCCCCGAAAAAGCTCATTCGATAGCCCTTTTACATATCTTTCTGAGTAATGTTTCAGATTTGACCTCAGGTCAACGGTTTAGCCTCCAGAGGGCACAAACTCCAAAAATAGCCATTTTACGAAACACGTTTTTTCGGCAATAACTTTTGACTCAAAAGAGCCATGACATTACTTTTGCCAGCCAGCATCGTGTTCCTCTTGTCGAGATTCTGTTCGTGGCCTGAGATGACCTCGGGTACATAACGAGGGGTCAGAGTTGCCATTTTCCGGTTCAGTTTGTCAATCTTACCTACATCTCGAAGTTTGAGAGTGTCTAGAATAGCGTTCGTGCAAAACAGACGCTTTTTAATTTTCTCCCATTGACTTATTATGGAGAGGCCGCAAAATTGACCTGACCTTAGGTCACCGATATCAAAATTCCAAGATATACATTTATAGATAATGCTGCTCTTATCAATCGCTGAATGTTTCAAGGCAATCGATCAATCGGTGTAGCTATGACGAGCATTCTTATTTTTTCGGAGGTGAGGTCTCTTGGCGTGACCTGGTGACCTAACCTAAGGCGACCTGGGTCTGAAATTTTTACAACATGTGCGGAAAAGATGCAGAAACAGGTGTGCCAAAAACGGCGGCGCTCCGCGCCACCGCTTTTTAGATATCTGCGAAAAACCTCAGGGAGGGGGTGTTCAAACACCCCCGGCCCGGCGCGGGTTAACCCGCGAGTTGCTGGGGGGGGGACGTTAAACGCCCCCACTTTTTTCGCCGGGCCATTGCATAAAAACGGCGCGCCGCAGGCGCGCCAAATTTTGGGTACCTGTGGGGAATTGATTGAAGTTTATTGTGACAAAGTTTAAAAAAAAATCGGTCGGAAATTTTTTTAGATATCGAGGTTTTAGTGACGTCATTATTTCTGAGTTTTTGACAAAAAACGGCATATGTTCAAAAAATCATATAAAATCACAGAATAGACATACAGACATGCCGTGAACGCCATTAGACTGCCAATACCATGAACAATCAAATGGCTATCATCGATTATTGATTATCGTTCCGCATTTTCCAAAAAATTGACCTGAATCTTGGCAATTTCCTGTGGCTACTTCACGACCATGATACATGTATTTCTTAAATTGAACTTTTTTAGCCAAACACGTACAGTGTACACATACGATAAAATGAATGCCACCATCGTGTTCTACGCCCCAAATTACCCTTAAAACATGTGTCACAGGCTGCGAATATCAGTTTTGATTTTCGGGGATATGTGCCTGCCCGGTTGACCTGACCTTGACCCTGACCTATGCTTGACTGACCCCTACATGGAACTGACACTCTTGTAGGCCTTATATGATGGATTGTGCACCGTTTTGACAGAGTTTATGACGAGAGGCGCCCATTGCGAAGTCCTGAAGTCCATGCTACTGAAAGCCCGATTTCAGGTGTTTGACCTGACCTTGACCTGACCTGTGACCTCAAAATTCAACTTTAAAGTACTCATCTGAAGCGTCTCGTCGCGTTCTTTCGTTTGCCGCCTCGTGCGTTTCGCTGCGCCTATTGGTTCTCGAGTTATCGGCTGGGGGCGTTTAACGCCCCCCCCCCCCCAGCAAACGGTGGGTGGCGAAATACCCCAGGAACTGCCGGGTTAAGGTGACATAAGTAAGAAACATCATAATCAAAGAAGTTTAAGATGACATGAGTTGGAAGGATAATAGATGGCAGGTAACTGAAATTCGATGGCTGCAAAACATCTTGTCATCAAGGCTGACTTGGTGCTTTGAAAAGACCGCAATAATTGTCCATTACTTCAACAACGAATGATCCGAAACGGCGCGAAAAATAGGTTGTACTTACTACCTTTATCTTCGCTCACATTTATTCACGTTATCAGTAATACCTGACCGTGTGAGCGTTTGCAAATAATGACGCCATTGCTATCCATGCATTTATGCCGAGAACAAACTCTGCTGCCTGATAACCCGGCGGCCGCTGGGCCTCCGCGCCATCCGACGGCCGCCGCGCTGGGGTGGGGGAGGGGGCATATAGTTACCCCCTTTATTTCTGCGACGATATCGTCGTAACGCGAAGAGATAGAGAAACGAAACTTTGCAAACATCTTCCTGAATACCTAGCCGAGGTTGTGTCTAAATTGATCCCATTTGAAATGACGTCAAAGTGACGTCAGACGTAAAATTATAGATTTGCGACTCTCGATACGAAATATCCGATATACGAGACCAAATATCAAGGACCGATTGTTGGTCAGGAACTAGTTGGAAGTGTACTTAGATGTTTTAGGATGACAGCAGGTGCTGACTAGTTACAGTTGAGTTTCATGCTCAGCGACATCAGAAACGGTCCGCATCGGAAAACGACAAAAATTTATGACGTCATTGTGACGTCATCTTGAGTGCTACAACCACTTAACTTTCCTCAAATATTGCCTAGATAATCATTCGAAGCTATGCCAAGTTTCACGTTCGTAGCTCATCAGGGCCCAATCTTACCAATGCCGTAAATAGGATTTGGCAGCACTGGCCGGAGTTTACGGCACTGATATCAAAGAAATCCTTTTTATTTACATCCAGCTAATATTGTCCAATGATTTTGATAGCGTGAATGATTATGAATGTTGTCTGAATGAATGAATAAACGAATGTGGAATAGTTCTGAATGTTACCAAATGCCGTGAATGCGCATTCACGGCATTTGGTAAGATTGGGCCCAGGTTTCGGATATATCTCACAAAACGTTAAGAGGCAGACAACTTTATGCCCCCCCCCCCCCCCCCAGCGGCTCGTGGGATAATAAAGTCATCGTATATTGTGTTTATCTAATTTTATATTATACATGGCTAAAATAATTTTCGTGGCCCTGAAAGCAACATGTCGTATTCTTTCATTCTTTTCTAACGCTCCAGCCAGGCACACTACCGCCGGGCTTTCACCTGTGTGACGTCACGTAATCCGCCGTCAGCGATTGGTCGACTAAGCGGCGCACGCGCAGGTCACTGGCGGTCCGTTTGAGAAGAATAAATAACGGCTCCACCGAACCTGCGTCTCACATTCGGAATCTCGTCCAGCCAAGAGGACGGAAGACAAGAAGGGCGAGGGCGAGGAAGAAGAACCAGAGCAAGAAGAAGCGAACGATCAAGCACATGCGGCACCGGCAAAGCGTTCCTTAGGGCTGTACCTGACAAGCGGAAAGCCGGCTCGGAGCTACCGTTGGGTTGATGGTACGGTCCGGCGCTGCCCCTGCCGTCTACCTTCCGTCGACTTCCCTCCTAACCGATTTCTTCCTACTTTTCCCCTCTACTCTCACCCTAACTAACCACCACCCGGCCGGGATACCTAACGGTGATACCTCCACGCTTGGGGCTTAGGGGCTGGGCTTCGGCCGGGCCCCGACAGCCTGGGCGTAAAAGGCTGCGTCTCAATGAGCAGCCGGAGCTTAGCGAACGGTCGTACCCTCACTTTCTGTCTCCCTCTACTCTATAAGAAAAACAAACTGGATTAACAAAGAACATTTTATGATTATGCTCAGCAGTAAGATGTTCCTTGAGTTTAACCTCTTACATAACTTGTAATTGTGTGAGGTAATACATTTTCTTTAGAACTAGCACTTACTGTAGAATAGATAAATTGAAACTGTTATTTATCAGCATACGTATTTGATGTGAATGTGATCATACTTCTAAAGAACAATTATGCAAAAAAATATTTGGTGTATTAGGTGTGACGCATAATTTGAATTGCATCACACTTATCAATGCATCAAACATGTTGCAATACAACAAGCAAGGCACATTTTGTACATCGTAGCTTGCCTTCAAATTAATTCTGCAGTGTACGTTTATTACATTAGGACAGTAGAAAATCATTTGAAGCAATCGCTGCGTTTATCGACGCAGCATTTTCACTAAAGTGAATATCGTCATTTCTGGCAATACACAAGCCAGTTGTTGGGACATGGCCGCTGTGGCCTGTGTTTCAGTTGTGATATTCCAAAACCATGACTGACACACCGGTTACCTCGGCTGTGATTCAAAACAGCGATTAGTGACGAGGAAGCGACGCTATGGAATAACTTTAAAATAGGTACAATGTAAGCACAGGGAAATCAGGACAATGTTAAGTCGACCTAGAATGACTACATAAACTGGCCATTGTCGCATTGTCCTATGCATTGATCCACGATACGCATGACATACTAGCGTATTGGGTTCAATTGCATCTGACAAAGCAGCTTTATTGTCTCCAATAGATCTTCAGCGAGATATTACTCAGTAATGGCACCTGCACTTCTCAGTAAATTGTCGTCATATCAAAGTAAACGGTTGGTATGTTTGAGGCAATGAGTTGTGATATATTCCTGAAAACGTATCACGGCCCAGTGTTTCAAATATACGAGCGTAGTAACAGATGTGGCATCCTTTTTATCGTGAATGGTACATCATCTTAACTTAGGTAACTGCATTAGATATCACGATCATGTAAAACGTTGAATTGTGCTATTCAGTGGGTCACGGTACAGTTTATTTGAGCTTGTATTGTTTCCCATCAAATACAACAAGTCAGCGTCAGGTCATCGTCCTCGCACCAGCCATTGTGATTGTTTGGTTAGGTAGGTATTTATAGTTTGTTTGACCGCAGAGTCCCGCGACCGAAATGAACAGTCAGCAAAATTGTGCTCGGTATGTGAGGGGCAATTGTGCTGCGATACGCTGCTGAAATCGTATCACTCACTATTGCCCCTAATGTACCAGAGTTTCAGCAGCATTAGCCGCGTTCGCAACGACACTTAAGGCACGCAGCTTAATAAGCTACCTAGGTAGCTAACTAAGCCACCTTTGGTAGGAGAGCGTATAGTAGACACGAGGAGGCGTCTAGTTTCAACTATAATAATTCGAAATATTGGAAATTATAGGGCAGTTTTGCGGTAAATACATAATATTATGCACTATTACTTAATGGAAATTGTTGTTGAAGCATGCTGTGAGTCAATAATCCAAAATAACTTAAAAAATGTATTCATCCGGTTGTACCAAATTGTCTACCATAAAATATCCCAAATAGGCTGCGGGAAGGCAGTAGTGGCTGTGATGAGGTGCAATTCGATGTCTTCTTTTATTTATTCTGTGTTAGAACCAGTGTCTTGAGTGGTGCTCCAGCTATTTGATGTGTACATATTTGTGAATTATATTAATTTATCGCAAATTGTGCCTCATACCTTCAGGCTAGTTAAATTGGCAAGCATATCGTGTTCTCAATTTTCATCTCTTCCCAATACCGTCCACGTGTTGCGGTGTTTGGCCTTGGGCTGCGATAGTTTGCGTGCAAGATCGTCCGGGCTGGATACGTAGTGGCGCTGCCGGGCCGCGCGCCAGCCCCAGTGGCAGCGATGAGGAAACGGAGTTTTCCTGGGAACTAGATGTGTCGCAGCGCCCAAGCCCAGGCGGTGCTGTCCGGGCGCCGTTCCCCCGCCCCAGTGGTGCTACCGGTCCCGGCGAGACGTTCAGAGCGCGCGCTGGCCGGAGCGGCGTTGCAGAAGCGCCGCGTGATGGTCCCAGTCGCGTGGCCGAGGAATCGCATGCTCTCAGCGACACCGAAGAGGACCTGCTCATGGACAACGATCAGCGCCGAGCGTCGGTGTCTCCGCGTTCGGGCTCCGGCGATGAGGTCCACGGGATGGGTGCCGGACCGAGCACCGGCCCTGCCGGCGCTACCGGGCCGCGCGCTGGCCCCAGTGGCGTGGCCCCAACGGCGCGCGCCGGACCGAGCACGGGCCCCAGCGGCGCTGCCGGGCCGCGCGCCGGCCCCAGTAAACAGGGCTAAACTCAATAAACAGGGACTGGTGTTTAGCATAACAATTGTGCGTTTGCCAATGAAGCAAAATGTAATAGACATTATCACCGGTGAACCGGGCGCGGGCAAGGTGGGGTGGTGGGTCCGTGGTGTCATTCGCAACAAGCACTGCTTAGCGGGGCACCCGGGCCCATAGCCACCCATTCATCCATTCGGACAAAATTTCTTTAAAAAAAAAAACTATTAAAGAAGCACAGTTAAGCAGCACACCCAATGTGTCTAGCATAATGTCAAATTCGGCCTTTTAAGGGTGGAATTGTGCTTTTCAGGACCTTTTGAACACAGGACATGTAATACGACGGGTGAATGAAACAGTTGGATATGTGCATCACTGACAAGGCAGGTGGATATGATCAACACTAACAAGTTGATAACTAGAAAGCTAAATATTCAGCCATATCAGTTCTTTGTGACAAAGCAAGATTCTATAAGCAAGGATATGTCTTTGAAAGCGGCAAAAAGAGGCTGAGGCTTCTACTTTAATATTTTTTAGCTTACAGTACACTGTACAGTGAATTTTAGCTGACAGAAATTATTTTAGCTTCCATCACTAGTTTTAGATGAGAGAAATCCAACCATTCAAAGCATTCGGACTAAATTTATATAAAAATTATTGACTGTTACCAGAGGAAGCAATATTGGCCAAAATAAACAAATAATTTCAAAAACAAGTTAGATAGACAGTGCCAGAATGAAGATGGAAGACAAAGTCATGTGTGCATCAAATGGATGAAGTCTAAATAAAGCCTAGGTATAGTATGCAACTTTTAACACTGCATTAGAAAAGCATGTGGCACTTTTCCTAGCTATACACAAAAATGGGGACTTTGAAGCAGGATTGCAAATGAGTGAGGGCAAACTTTAAACATGGTTTTGATTTTATCAACAAGTTAAGTGAGCTCCGTCACATCAATTACTTACCAGCTTTGAAAGATAAAGGCATGTACCTCATACCTGTACCATGATTTATTTACTGCTTCACAGCTCGATTAAATAGAATGAACAAGGAACAATTTTGTTTGGCATTTAGGCAAATAACTTGTTAAGTATTGATGAAATCGTATAAAAAATTCACATCCAGATCTGAGTTATTGAAGCAAAGAGAATATGTCTTATCGTTTGTTTATTCCAAAGAAGCTTGGGCAATTAAAATATAATGAATTTAGCATGCTTCTTACCCAAACACTTAAAAGATGAAATCGTATTGATTAAAACCACCTTCTCCCCAGCTTGGTAGATAGGTTCCCATAAAAAGGTACTTGTGAACATTTCCCTATCAACGCAGCTTCGCCATCCAGCTTGCAGCGCAGCCCAAGTTTTCTTCCTCTACTGGTTGGATAATCGTTGCCACAAAGAACAATAATAATTTAGGCAAATAAAAATGATAAACAAAAGCACTTAAAAATAAAAAGAACAATCCATATTACACGACACAACACACCAGCTTGAAAAGCAGTCCACAAACACAGCACGAATGTAATTTTAATGCATCAGGTTTTCCTCACTCTAAAAACCTTTTTTCAATTTGTACTTCTAATCATTTTGTATACAAAATGTTACAGCAATGTATTGCATTACTGAACATTAACCACTAATTCCCAGATTCTAATTACTTACTCAAGAACTCACATACACTCCAGTTAAAAGGCAAACTGTAGCTTCGATTTGACTTTGATCCATTTGTTTCCTGATTCATGGCACCATCACTGTCACTGCATTATAAATACTCCACCTATACTCCAACCTCCTGTTCGAAATACAACTCAAACACACTATAAAAGCCTATCACATAATAGATACCATAAGTAAAAACAATAATAGAAATAAATCCAAACTATGAACGCGATGACTGATAAAATATACACCATTCAACCTTATTATACGACACAAGCCGTCGACTTCTCAAACCTCGACAAACGCAGCGCAGTTGATCGAGCTATGCCCTGGAGGCATATTTACGTCTGGACAACGAGTTGCGTTGGAGAGGCCGGAAATAGTGGCGATTTCAGGACCGCAAGAATGGACCGTCATTGGAATGATTCTTTTTTAAACCGTGGACTGTTTTCAGCCGGAATTTAATAGTTACTATAAAATAGTTTGTAATTACGTTTCCACCAAGAATGAATGCCATCAGGGCTAAATTTTTACTTGTATTGCATTTTGTCAAGAAGCATATAGTGCTGTTGTATTGCAGTTTTAGCGCGTTTGTTACAAAATATGAAGCGAATAAGCGTCCAGTCAGTGTAGTGTAATTCATTAGTGCCAGAAGTTAACTTGAGGGGGGAAGTTATGCTAACTGCTCTTGTCCATCCACTAAAATTTATTAAATATTTTGCGTTGTGTATTCCAAAAGGAGAGGGAACTATTTCATTTGTGCCTTCATGTCAGAATTGATGGTGGATCATTAGATTTTCAACGCAGTTTACAAACAAGCATTTGGTCTTTCTTGTATATAAGCAGTGGCTAAGAAAAGGTTGATCA
The DNA here is from genome assembly GCF_019059575.1 of Amphibalanus amphitrite. Taxonomy (NCBI): domain Eukaryota; kingdom Metazoa; phylum Arthropoda; class Thecostraca; order Balanomorpha; family Balanidae; genus Amphibalanus; species Amphibalanus amphitrite. The sequence continues at coordinate 16,768 of NW_024883651.1, forward strand.
ATCCTGAAGTTCAGTCATCGTACCTCAACTTGGCAGCAAGATCCCCCAAGGACAGAGGATATATTGTATACACTATACATGTCCTGTAAATCAAAGAAACAAGCATTTGGTCTTTCTCGTATATAAGCAGTGGCTAAGAAAAGGTTGATCAATCCTGATCCTGAAGTTAAGTCATCGTACCTCAACTTGGCAGCAATATCCCCCAAGGACACAGGATATATTGTATACCTGTCCTGTTAATCAAAACATTTTTGTGCCTGCAAAGGCTTAAGTTATCTGTGGTGTGTTCGGAGGTAGGCCATATGGCTGTTTTTGTTGTATGTTTATGTGGAGATTGAATATAACTGTGACCCTGTGCTTGTTTGTATACTTACTATGGTCAAACAGGGAACAGCACATTCACATAACGTCATAACATACTCACCTAGCACCTAACTCAAAGCTGTACCCTGCAGGATCTGTACTTGTTCATGTCTCGAGCATTAACAAAGCACTAAAGTAGCTAAGTAATCATTTCCCACATTTCTGAGCATCTAACATGACATACAGCAGTGCAGAGCAGCTTCAGAGAAGAAACACTTTAAATGCACAGACTCACACCAGCCACCCAATGAGCCAGTTCCTCAGTTGACTGTTTCCCTGGATGCAGCTTGGCAATGTGAGCTAACTTTTGGCAAGTTGAAGGTTAGCAGGTAAGATTGAGTTAGGGTGAGTACCTACCTATAACTGGGTGCTACTGCTATGCAGGTCTTGGGTAGGCTGCAAATATGTGTGATGATTAAGGCTAGGTCAGCTGTCAGGCTAGTCAGGAGTATGCTCATTGCTCAGGTCACATTTTTATGGACACTTGGCAAATTAAAAAACTAACAATCTAATCTAAGCTAACCCGACTAAACATACACAACTACTGACTATAGGAACTAAGCACCTACCTACTTTTGCATACATCTCATACCATGTCAAAGTAGAGTTCCTTGGTGGAAGATTACCCTCAGTACTTTTTATCCCAGCCCTGTGAAGAAAACTAATACTTCAAAGCTCTGAGTCACTGCTGGCCATCCACAGGAAGAAACGCTGAGACTGAGAGCTTTGCCATTGTATATTGGACCAATAATCACTATCACGAATGACTATGAACACATTATATGATCACATCGTTGCATGGATTGTCACATTGACAATTCTACTATAATCCTTTTTTCAAGAAATACAGTGATGATTAACATCAAAATCAACATAAAGTGGATTTAGTGATCCAAGCTTTCTCCTCCAGTAGCAATAGAATGATCGCATGTTTCATTTGCCAGACGGCAGACACTGAGTACCTGATGCACATTACAATCTGCATAGCATGAAGCATCTAAGCTGCCCAAGTCCATTCATTCTAGATTTTTAACTTGACAGTTAGCACTAATTTATCTTGCTGTTGTAAGTTATCATTCAATATCAATATCCATACCAATACATCAATATGCGCTCGCCGCTCACCAGTAAACATTTTCTGGCATGATCCTGCTCAGCGTGCTCTTCAGTAGGTATTGCTCCAAGGTCTGCAATATTAGAGCTTGTTTTTGGCCAATAAGCTCTTTTAATTTTACTTTTTCTTGCTGATATATGAGCCCGATCACCTTGCGTTTATCAACCAAAATTTCATAACTTGTTCAACTTGATCTCAGGAGTCAGGACCTCTGTCAGCCTCCTGGATACTTCGGATTGTTTTCAGTCAACATTCTTCTTAAATATGATATAAGTCAATATTCAAAACATCCAACAAAACGACGTACAAGAGTAAGAAAACCACCAGATAAACTAAAAAAATGGCCTTGGAACAGAGCCAAGTGGTGCTCCATTTGTTTGTTTACAATGATTGTAGTGCTGATGTATTTTTAGGACTCTGAACGTCGGCTTATAAAAAATGAAACGTTTTTACAAAAGTTGTAAGGCAAGTAATATTTATCTGAAAGAACTAAAATATTCAAAAGCCAAACACTATGAAATACATGAATCGGAACGAAAAAGTAACCCAAAAATCCAGCCTAATCACCGGCTCCTAAAGCTGCAACAAAATCAGCACTTTTCCCCGCAACTCGTTGTCCAGACGTAAATATGCGCCCTGGAGGCAATTTTCTATCGATTTAGTGCGGAATAAGTGCCAACAAAATAAAAAAAAGTACCGAGTGAGTAAAACTGTAAGCTATCTGAATTTTCCCGAAGACCGAGGCAGCTTGCTAAGCTACCTCCGGCGGAGGTGGCTAACGTGGCATCGTGGGATACCAGATAAGGACCAAGTCACACCGGCTAAGAACTGCTATGAAGCAGTGTGCTTACCTGACAACGGTGACAATTGTAAGGTGTTGCCAGGTGTGAACCCGGTGTTAGCCACCTAGGTAGCTTAATAAGCTGCGTGCCTTAAGTCACGTTGCGAACGCGGCTATTGACAGTCGCCTTGAAGATGTTAATATTATGTATATGAAACATTATGACAAAATGGAATGCAGATACATCGCCCATTACATCGAACCATGGCCTCAGTAACCTATTGTGTCTGATTGGTGATAATGAAACATTACAGACACATGGGTTACTGGGCTGTGCTTCAACCAAAAGTTGGGCCGAAATTCGAAAATCAGTGATATGCCAAAATGCGTAGTGGTGCTTCAAATGACTTTTGCAGTAAACAGTAATCGAGATTTACTGCACTGGACATTTGAAGCATGCATTGCGATGGCTCATGGTGCATTAAATTCATGAAGTTTAAGACGTTATTTGTTAGGAAAACACACACACACAATTGGATCAATTATAAAAGTTGACCTTGCCGCTGTAATCTGTTCAGTTTGGTATAAGGTTCCATTGCAAGACTGGCGCACCGTTCACCTCGAATATGATCTATAATTATTAGCAACTGCGGACACGCGTTTCAAATCTTCGGATACGCTCGGCAAAATTACATAGGTCTGCTTCGATTGGTTTTCAGCGGTGCACTTTATTTCAGATGTGCCGCGAAAATCAATTGAAACAGACGCTATGTAGGCATCTTCTCATCTCAAAATCATCTGAAGTGAAATATAACACAACTGGGCCACCTGAGCGCTTCTTCTTTTGAGCTGAAATAATGATGTGTTGGTACGTTCGAAGCAATGGGTGATGGTGCATTTATCATCATAGCATCACCGTCCTTTGCTCCTATGTGCTTGCACAAATCAGAACAAGATGTGAGGAGACCAGCACATACCTATTATAACCCGCGACCGGGTGGGGCCTCTCGGACAACGTCGCCATGGTGGGCTGGGCTGGGAAGCAAGGCCGTATAAGAGGAAGGAGGGTATTTGACCACACTATGCTATCTCGCAAAGTAAGCAAGCCGCGGTAATGTGCAACAAATTCGGCACTGGCGCCCGGTGACCTGACCTCACCTCGTAGAAGGGGTCGTGACGTCAGCGGCAGGCGCCCGAAACTGAGATGGCTGAGGGGTCATTGCACGGCAAATCGATAAGGATTTGATGAAGCTTTCAATCATGGTCCCTATCGATTTCGATGAGATTTGGTAGGCTCAGAGTGCGGGAATTGTCAGCCAGTGTCACGTGTTCACGTGTTCCTACATTTACAGTTGTTCAGCTGACTGGCCGCCACAGATGGATCTACCACAGTGGCGTAGCCAGAAATCAGCGAAAGGGGGGGCCATTGTGCTCGAGGGGGCGACTTTTTCCCTTGAGAGGGGCGCCATTGTCAGCTAGTGACAGGGGCGTCAGTCTAAAATGTAACGTCCTGTTCAGATTCAGATTCAGATATGTATTCATCGAGGGTCCACAGCAAAAAGTGGCTTTTCACCTGACACGTAAAGCAGATAAAACCGATAAAACATAGGGTAAGTAGACATGGTATGGCATCATCATAGCACACACAAATCACGCACACGACATTCACACCAATATCACCTCAGTGACGTCTGGTAAGAATCGCGTTTTTTGCCTCTCGACGGAACGATGGCAAATACGGATCCAAGTTCATGTCGTTGAACATTGAGACCCCCCTGATACACAGTCGGCGCCTCCCCGTCTCGGTTCGGGGTCGTGGTTGTGTCAATCTGCCGGCGTGCCTTGTGTTGTGGTCATGTAGGTCGCGGGCTAATGGACCGATGGTTTGACTGATATATTCAGGAGTTCTCGTGGTGATAGCTCGCTGGACTGCGCAGATAGTGTGGTACTCGGCTAACTCATCAGCTCGCAGCCAGCCGAACCGCTCGATGACATCGGAGATGTGGTCACTGCGTCTGCGACCGCTGACGACCCGCGCACAAAAGTTGATGATTTTCTGTACGCGAGTCATCTGTGTCACACCACACGTCCCGTACACACTCATGCAGTACCGCACAATGGAAAGAACCAGGGCCTGCACTACAAACCTCAGTGTGCTGGATGGCATCACGTGACGTGCGTGGGTGACGGCGATGAGTATACCGGTGCATTTTGAAGTCATGGCGTCAATGTGTGCCTGGTAACTCAGATGACGGTCGAGTTGAATTCCTAAGTTTTTCACAGTCCCGGCATCGCCCACCACAGAGCCGCAGAAGTTAACGGTGACAGTTGGGAGGCCCCTTAACATAGCTGGGGTGCCCAAAACTAACATCTGCGTTTTGGCAGTGTTTACTTTCATTCCGTTGTGACAAAACCACTGGTAAGCGTTATCGAGGGCAGTCTCCATGAGTGAGATGATGGTAGCCAGATCCCGTTTCTTACCGGTGACCAAAATTTGCGTGTCATCTGCAAATTGAACAATGGTGACACCATCGGGCAAATGTAGGCTCAGGTCATTGGCGAACAGCATGAATAACACACAACTAAGGCTCCCACCTTGAAAAACTCCGATTTTGTTTTCTCTGGGTCGGGACGTTATGCTGGAACCGTCAGCACCTCGTACGGTAACCTGCTGCACGTGACCCGTCAAATAGTTGTTAAACCATTCCGTGTCTATCCCGTACAGGCTAAGTTTATCTAGGAGTTTTTGGTGAGGCACGACATCAAAACATTTTGAAAGATCTAGAAGAACCAAAATGGAAATTTCGGCATTGTCCATAGCATGTAGGATGCGGTCAGTGATGACGCTGAGAGCTGTCTCGGTTGAGTGTAGTTTTCTGTACCCATGCTGTGCTGCAGTAAGTAAGTCATGGGCGTGCAAATACTCAGTCAACTGAGTTTGTACGATACGCTCGACTACTTTCATTATGCCTGGTAAAATGGAAATAGGGCGCGTATCGGCTGGGCCGTTGGCTGTTTTACCTTTCGGTATCGGCGTAACTATCGCATGCTTCCATCCTGGTGGAACTAAGCCAGTGAGTAGGCTGGAGTTAACGATATCGAGTAGAGCATGGCAGACACCAGGAAAATATGTCTGCAGCATGGAAACGCTTACACCATCTACTCCTGTGGCTGACGATGGTTTCATGCTCAAAAGTGTTGAATACAGTGTATCAACATCGATAGGCTGTACCATAAACGAGCCCGAGGTGACGCGGGGTAACCTAACAGGGACCGCGGTGGTCGGCCGCGGGACACTGGCAGCGGTGGCAGGTCCTATCGTGACATAACCCGCGCCCCGCTGGGGGGGGGGCAGAATCTGCCCCCCTCCCGTTTTTCGCCAATAACTTCTAAACGCGTTACGCCAGCGACGTCAAACTTTCAGTACCTTATCATACATCAATTTGACACGTTCCCTGAAAATTTGAGCGAAATCCGTCGGAAAATTTTTGAGAAATTGACGTTTTAGTGACGTCATGTTCGCCATTTTCGCCTAAAAAACGGCAAAATTTCAAACGCCGCTAACTTCTTCATTTTTAAAGGAATCAAGACGTAACAAAAAAGGTTATACGTGATTCTACTTTGTCTATCAAATGGCTATCTCGGTTTTTTGAAAATTTTGGATTTTGGCCAATTTTTTTCCAAAAAACTGACTTTTTTGGGAAAATATTTATAAAATCCAAAATTTTGAGTTTATCGAAAAAACCGGAATATATGTCAAAGAAGTGGTCTATGTGCACCTACATACCAATTTTGAGAAGAATCGGTTCAAAAATGTGGGAGTTATTCAAAATTTTATGACGTCACGACACACAAATTTTTTGAAAAATGATTTTTTTTGGAAGTTCTAGACCTCGTACGGAAACAAAAATAGCACCATTCGATTCGCCGTGAAAAACTGCATCGGATAGACACCTTTTTAGGCCTTAACAACCAACTTCAAAATTTGACCTCACTTGACCTGACCTTGACCTGACCTCGACCTGAAATTCATCCAGAGGTGGTCCATATCACTTATTGGGTGTGCCTATTGAATTCCATGAGTAAAATGACCCATAAAACATGTGTCGCACATGCCCTTTTCTATATTTTGTTTTTGGTGACCTGACCTGACCTGACCTGACCTTGAACTTGACCTTTGAATGACATTGTGTGCAACGAATATTGTCTTGGTAGTCTAAGAACACGTTTTGGGCAATCAGTCTCAGTCCATTCTTCGGCAACTACGGTGCAAGGCCGATACTGTAGAAACTTGCATTTTGTACCCTTGACCTGACCTTGACCTGACCTCTGACCTACTTAAGCAAAAAAAATTGGGCTCTTAAGATCCGCCTTGTTGAGAGCTTTCGATTGCCGTTTTCCCCGTCTTTCTACGACCATCGGTTCGGAAGTTAGACAGGGGGGGCAGAATCTGCCCCCCCCAGCAGGGCGCGTATGGCTGAATAGCCCAGCGGGGCGCGGGATAATAGTCATTGAGCGCGTCGGGCGAGATGGACGGTGGTTCAGCGCGCTGTTGTTTACGTCCAATCACAGGTCGAAGGACGCGCCATAGACTATGCCTTCCCCTACGAGCGATCTGCTCCTGATAGTAGGCGCGACAATCAGCTCGGATCGCGGCTTTACACCGGCGGTTTACCTCGCGGTACTCATCGCGTGAGCCACGCGCCAGTGCCGCCCGGCGCTGCCGCAGCAGCTCCTGTGTGTCGGCCGATACAGGGGGTGACGTCACAGGTCGGACAGGCACACGGCGGACGGGAGCAACACTGTCAAGCTGCCGAGTAAACATATCGACGAATGCATGCCATTTCAGCACGATTTACTAGGTGTTGTAAAATACGTAGTACCTATATAAACAGGTTTCGCTCATTTTTTCATAAAATCCAATTAATGCAATTTGCAGCCCGTTTTTTTTTCTAAATAAAAAACCTTAACCCGCGCACCGACGGGGGTCTGCGCCAACTTCGCACCGACGGGGGGGGGGGGGCGGATGACCGCCCCCCCCTGAGATCTCGAGAACGAAGCAAGATAGCGACAAGCGGTAAACGGCATCGGATACGCACGGACAAGGTCTACAATTTTTAAGAAGGTCATTTTCAGGTCAGGTCAAAGATGACGTCACAGGGGTCGAAATGGCGTCGCTAGATATGGAGAGAGTTTTTCTCGAATAACTTTCGAATTAGTCAAGATAGGAAAAAACTAAGGGCATCATCGTGATGCTCTCGTCAATTCGCATCGAATGATATATATGTTGACCTCGAAAGGTCAAGGTCAAAGGTTAACCTCAGGTCACGTGACCTCGAGGTCATCATATATATCATTCGATACGTCTTGACGAGCTGAACACAATGAGACCATCCGCGCAGCTGTATCTTGTTTCTGTACGGAGTTATTGGCAAAAAACCGCTGGTGACCTTTGATGACGTCACATGACCTTACAGCTGCCCAACAGCAAAACAGACCTCAAGGTAGTGAAGGTTGATCGTATATAAAGTCATGTATGGTATATGGGGCCATTCCGACCCGTTTTAGTGGTAAAAACAGGGAGTTGATTTTTCCCCATTGACTTATAATGGGGAGGTCGCGAAATTGACCTGACCTTAGGTCACCGACATCAAAATTCCGAGATATACAAATTGTAGCTACTAATGACCTAATAACATCCTGCGACTTTCAAAGGCCTCCGACATCTACTGTAGCTCTGGCACGGTGACAAAGTTGCAAAAAAGTGACTTGAGGTTGGGTCATTCAAAGTGACCTGGTGACCTGACCTTGAAAGTTAGGAGGCTAGGAGGTTCAAACTTGCACACCATATGCAAAATTGATGAGAGAATAGTCGTACCACATTTCGCGGCGCTACACGCCGCGGTTTTCCCGCTATCCGCGAAAAACCTCAGGGGGGCGGATATCTGCCCCCCCCCCTCCGTCGGTGCGCGGGTTAATCTTGATGAACATTTAGCACGATATAGGAAACGATCTCAGGCTACATATAGGTATTTTATTCTCAAAATACGCATCCATGCGAATTCGAAACGGTAAAATATACGTTGGTCGATAGGCACAATCTTTATTCTTTGCAAAAAAAAAAGATATACCTACAGGTTCATTCACTGATTCAAAGTGACCTGTGGGCTGCAGCCTGTGGCCGACCGCGGTGGCTGTGCTTAGAATCTCAAACCGCACGTATGTAGAATTCACGCTGCGACTAATTGCCTAAATTGGAATCAAGAAAAGATTTGAACATTTAAGACCATGAGATCCACCATGAGATCCCAACTCATTGTCATACCAGCAGCGACTGCAGGCAGAGGCGACCGAACGCTGACATACGTTCTGGATTTTTTTTTTCACAAATCACCTTAACAATTCGATGTTTAGTGCGCGCAACCCCTACTTGTGGACATGCATGACTGCATGAGTGCCAGATAGGTGAGGCGTGAGACTGTCCCATATAGTGGCACGAAGGTAAAGGATGTCGTCGGCCGACGTAGCATAGAAGACGACCTTTGATGATGTGAGTGTGCATGATCGACTTTGAATAAGGGCCATAGAAACCTGCCGATCTCAGCGAGCATTCGCCTTGCGTAATCCCCAGACTAAATATCTACATTGAGGCCCAGGTCAATTTTGCGACCTCTCCATTACCTATTAGTGAGCCCGTGCCGTGCGGGTGGCCTGTGTTTTCCGTGTCGTGCTGGGGAGGGGGACGTTTTCACGCCCCCTCTAACTCGGTTCCTGGGCAACGTAGCGACACGTAGTAAGCGGCAATCGAAAGAGCGTCAAAAATAATGACGGAAACACTTCGTTCAATGCTTAGGTCAGGTCAAAAATCAGGTCACCAGAGGTCATCAAATGTCAAATTTAGTCCATTTCAACAATTTTGGAAACTGCCAACGACTAACTCTGGAACCAATAGAGCTCCAGCGCCGCGGAAAATCGCATTGGATAGCCCTTTTACAGACCTTTTTAATTGTTGCTCTCAGATTTGACCTCAAGTAATCGGTTTAGCCTCCAGAGGGCAAAAACTAAAAAATAGCAGTTTTCATGAAAAGCGTTTTCTGCAATAACGTTTGACTCAAGACAGTGACGACATTTATTTTGCCATCATCGTGTTCCTCTCGTCGAGACGCGTGGAATGAACTATACGTTGACCTTGAAGGGTCCTTTTGACAATTTGACCTCAGGTCAAGGTCATGACCTGACCGGAAAGGGTCATGCTGCATATCAGTCGATCCGTATCGTCGAGCTGAACACATCTGACGCATTTTCACGGCTCTAGCGCGTCTCTATCAAAAGGTATAGCAAAAAAAAACTGCTGGTGACCGTTCATGACCTGAAATGACCTCAGGGGCACACAGAAGGGTCACAGGTGCATTTTTCCGAATCAGTGTGTTATATTTACCTATGAACCGATGTTTGAGAGGGTTCTGAACGACATTCGTCCAAAAGAGGCGCATTTCAATTTTCTCCTATTGACTTAGGTATAATGGAGAGGTCGCAAAATTGACCTGACCCTAGGTCACCGATATCAAAAGTCCGAGATAAATATTTCATACATATTGTTAGTCTTATCAATCCCTGAAAGTTTCAAAAGTGATTGGGCTTGAATGGAGCGACTTTAGTCTCAAGCGGGACGACTTCAGTCTCAAGGGAAACTGGTGCTGGGCTCTTGAGGGGGCTATTGATCTCGGATAGGGTGACTGTGATCTTGAGAAGAATGCAGATGCTTTAGAGGGGCGCCAGTGGTTTCAGGGGGCGCCATCGATCTTGGATGGGGCCGATTGGGGCAGCTGTGAGCTTCAGAGGGGCGCCAGGTGCTCTAGAGGGGCGCCATAAGCCTTTAATGGGGCGACTGTTCCGTTCAGGTGTGTGCCAGCGGCTCTTCAGGGGCGCCATCGATCCTGGGGGTTCGGAATATTCTGGTTTCCGGAGGGGCGCCCTTCAACATTCGGGGGCTCAGGTCCTATTTGGGGGTGTCCTGGAGAACATTGGGGTGTCCAGGCACCCCCCAAAGAGATTTTGAGTTCGATCCCTGCCTGCATATCACTTTTAATTCATGTTCCCTCTGTAAAACGGCATCAGCCTAGTCGGCGCTAATTGGGGCGCCATCTGGGCGGCTGAGCGGAAAGGGGGGGGCCATGGCCCCCATGCCCCCCCGTCTACGCCACTGATCTACCATGACCACCAGCTGCGCTTGAGCCCTTCCATTTGAATGGGACAACGGCTTTTGTTTCTCGAACTTCGTTACACAGGCAGAGCCACAGTTGTGACATCTGAGCTTCAAATGGCATCGGGAAAGTTGGGCGAATAACTAGCATTGTCACTTCGCAACATCATCATGCGTGCTGATCACTGATAAAACTACTTTTTCTGGTCACCACTTAGATCACAACTCACATTTGTTTTAACATGGAATTGTTTTACTGGGATATGATAAATATTCGAGAAAAAAATTGACACCAGTAAAATGTATATGAATCGGTTGTTTTCACTTGCATTATTTACCTCTGTCTCCATTAACCGACTTCAAATATTATCTCTCAGTCGCCAATGCAATGGCGTCACTTATTGTCCCATTTCAGATATGTAGCGCATCACAAAGGGTTCGCTATTTCGAGCGGCATCGAGCGTCACAAGGCGCACCGTGTGCTCAGCATCAACTCTCAACTCAACGGGAAAATCTACCTGGAGCTCTGGCTCTGGGAGACAGTAGAGGAGAGGGAGAGAGAGAGAAAATGAGAAAGACAGAGAGGGAGAGGAGAGAGAGAGAGATAGAGAGAGAGAGGAGGGAAGAGAGAAAAAAGATTGGGAGGGAGAGAATCTCTCTACATGCATCGGAAAATTCGAAAAATGATAACATTGATAACTCACACCATGATAACAATCGATGCACGGTTTCTGTAGCCTACAAGATGGCGTCCACACGCTCCACAACCAACGACAAATAATGAAACCTCTAAAGAACATTTAATTAGGTAAATAAAATATTAATTTTTATTTTTCTAAGCACATTTACAGACCCACCCAGGATTTAGAAGCAGAGATTACAATCACCCAAGTGTCTGTTACACAGACGTCGTTATTCGCCGGGTTACATGATAGACTATCCCTCTCGCTGTCATTGCCACGCAAAGAACTATGGTGATGCCTCCGAGACAAGTGGCCAGAAACGAGTAACCCCATACGTCAATCACCAGCCCACCTCCCAAGGGACCAAATACAGTACCAATCGAGAAGGTCGTCCCATATACAGAAGACACCATAGCCTGACTGCAAAGATTACTTTCAATGCCGCGATTTGTCGAAATGCGCAACATCAGAGGCACGACAGGTAGGTAGGCGCCAACCTGAAACACCTCGCGTAGGGTCATCCCCACACCCAGTAGCAGCCGCGACGGCTGGAGGCCAAGTATCGGTGACGGAGGAATCAGCAGCACGCCGAGCGCGGTCGGCGCCAGACAGGCGGCCAGTAGGAGGAACGTGTTGTCGATCTTGTCCGAGAGCCGGATCCAGAGCGGGCTGGAGAGCGTGTACCCGGCAAACGCCGCCAAGAAGAAGAGACTAAGTTCGGCGGGCTCTATGCCGAGAGTTTTGTGCATGTAAGACTCCATGGTGGGGTCTAAGGCTGTCCAGTTGAGCGCAGCGACCAGAATTGAGGCGATGATGAGCCAGATGTCGGCATAAGAGAGAAACACGAGAAGCATCTCTCGGTAGCTTCGGCCTTCAGTGCCCTTTTCGCTTTTTCGGAGTTCTATAGCCTTGGGCTACCCATAGCCGCCGGCCGCGTACAGGGCGCCGTCAAGGGCTGGTCCCAAGCACAGGCCAGCACCCATCATGAACTCTTCAACGCTAATGGCCAGGTTGACCCGCTCCGGGAACTGGTTGATGATGATGGTTCGCGCTGAAGTCTGAGCAGCCGAAGTCCCAACGGCCTCGGCGACACGAGTTATCAGAGACCAGGCCAGGAACGGAACGGGCTGGCTGATGTAGTCGAGCAGACCGAACACCACCGTGCTGATGCCAACGAACATCGAGCCAAGCACACAGAGCCGCGCCACGCCGAATCTCGGCGCCAGCCACCCCATGACTGGGAACGCTAGCACTTGAGCGAGTGCGAAGCAGCTGTAGACGGCCCCAGAAGCAGTACTGCAGCGAGTGCGAAGCAGCTGTAGACGGCCCCAGAAGCAGTACTGTCCAGACCACGAGCGTGCGCTTCATGCGTGAAGAACGGCACGGGGATGAGCATGCAGGTTCCTGCCAGAAGACTGCTCGATGAGAGCCAGATCAACATCCCTACCTGCCACCAGCTGAGTGACGACAGTGCAGCCATCGAGGGCTTGTCTGTAGCGGAAAGGGATTCGGACTCTTCAGACTCCCGCGAGATATCACAGTGGTCGAATGGCACACTCGAGCAAGAAGAGTGGGAGACCGGAGACGACATGGTCACACTGCCCGCTGAATATTTTACTGAAGACTGGTCTGAGAGAAGTGGCGATTTCTCGACGTAGTGGCATGCCGAACACTTGTCTGTGATTCTTTCATTCATCATTGTGATTGCCACGAGACGAGTTCAGTCAGAGACACGGCAAAGCAGCAGTCTTGGAAGCCTCAGCAGCAGCACTACAGCTGAAATGAGACCCACGCAGGGGCTGATGTAGACGCTGGAGAAGAAGTGGGAGGAGATGTCGAAGCAGAATCAGTAGATCAGTCAATGGTAAAAGCTGATCCAGGAGCTGAAGCAAGAGTTCAAGCGGAGGCCGAAGTAGACACTGATGCAGAAGCTGATCCAAAAGGGAAGCAGCTTTGGCAGCACATTAACATTTAACACTAGCTCTGAATTCACGGTTAATGTAGTGGTGTTGCCGAAGTAAGGTCTTAGTACCGACTGCCCCTTACCTCGGTCGGGCAGCTTGGGATATTCAGCCTCATATGACACTTGTGGCGCGGATTTTTTCCACATGTGACCAAAACAAAGCCCATGTGTAGGCATGTCGGATACAATGAATGCGGCTCCCGGCCAAGGCTAAAAAAATCCGCATCGGCAGAGCTATCGGTGAGGTATTTTCTCTCCATTTTGGCAGTGGCTGTTAGAGCCGCTAATACGGCTGAATGCCGCCCAAACTAATTTGCGCGAAATATCGGCTATAACTTCTCGGAACATTCGTCGTCGTCGTCGTCGTCGTCGTCGTCGTCGTCGTCGTCGTCGTCGTCGTCGTCGTCGTCGTCTCTCTCTCTCTCTCTCTCTCTCTCTCTCTCTCTCTCTCTCTCTCTCTCTCTCTCTCTCTCTCTCTCTCTCTCTCTCTCTCTCTCTATCTCTCTCCCTCTCTCTCCCCCTCTCTCTTTCTCTCTGTCTGTACGTCTGTCTGCCTGTATGTCTGTCTGTCTTCAAATTGTAGCATTATAGCTGGGTGTGGAAAACAGTGGAGCTCTAAAGACGCCCTCATATAGTGAAAACATGTGACATCGACGGGATACCGGCCGGGCTCTATTTATAGCGCTGGTCTGCACCGCCACGTCCGGCACAGGAAGGGTGACGACAACTGCAGCTGTCCGGCCAGGAAGGCCGTCAGATAGGCGGGCTGGAACCACCGTCTCCACTCTCCTCTAGCCTCAAGCAAGATGATGCGGTTGGCTTGTCACTGGTCAGGAAGCGGGACGGGGCGGGGCAACATTCTTAAAAAAAAACATTGCATTCGATGGGGCTGGTGATATTTGCACGGGTGAGGTCATAAGGGAATAATGACTTATGGGTCCGGTTCAGGTCATGAAGATTTGGGAAATTTCAATAGGCCTGATTTAGGGAAACGTAGCATATTCCTCGAGGTTCAAGCGACATTGGTAGTGTTGTTAGTGTGTGATACTAATAATGCTGCAACACTTTTAACCCGCGAGTTGCTGGGGGGGGGGGGGGCGTTAAACGCCCCCACTTTTTTCGCCGGGCCATAACGGGCCATAACGGCTCGCCGCAGGCGCGCCAAATTTTGGGTACCTGTAGGGAATTGATTGAAGTTTATTGTGTCAAAGTTTCAAAACAATCGGTCGGAAAATTTTTGAGATATCGAGGTTTTAGTGACGTCATGCTTTCTGAGTCAGTGGCGGCGGATTCGATTTTGGCGTGGGGGGGCAAGATCCCAGTCGAGATGATGTCATAGGCAGATCCAGAAAGGCGTTTTCGACGCTGTAGGGGACATACACCCCCCAAAAAAGTGTCCAAAATCCAAAAACTCCTCGGATTTCGATTCCTTACGGATCTACTGCTGAACAGTATAAAGCAAAAAAAATCCTGATAAAAGTGTTATTATTAGGAAACATAAGTTGTCTATTTCGGGCGATGCAGGGGCCAGGGGAAGGGGAGTAAATATTTGCTTTAAATGCCCGCTCCCTGGATCCGCCAGTGGACGATGATAACGCTTTTCGTATTGCTGTATTAGAAAAAAAGCTCCAATGGGAAAAATTGTGCCATAACCCGATCGCATATTAGATGTTGAAGAACGGTTCCAAACCTTTTGAAGTAGGCGAGCGCTATTCTTCAATGAGGTAACTCGTTTATCGTTGCCATTTCCTCTGTTCATTTTACGTTCGATTTCCGTTTAACCTTCCTTTAAAAAGTATTTCTGAGACTGATATCAACTGAAACTAGTTCACAGCGGGAGGAGACCGCTCAAACATTCAGAGACAGTCGGTCGCATCTAAACCTATTGGACAGCGATCCGCCAGAAACCCTCCCCGCTCGCCAACTAAGCTCACCGAGACGGGCTGTCTCGATGGGTTTATACAGTTAGCCTACAGCAAGGCTTAACCAAGGCCCAAACGCTCGTCAAGCTGGGAACGGAGGGCTGAGGTGATGGAGCGCGGCGGCGGGCTGGGGTGAAGGAACGTTGGACTGGAACGAGAATCCAGAAGTTCTGGGTAGGGCGTTTCTTAATTAGGGCTTTAGGGTGCGCTGACTGCGGTAAGGTCCAAATTATCACACCAAATTTTGCCACGACATCTACCGGTTCAGGCACTCGAGAATCAGCGGCCAGTGATATCTGCAAAGACAAAGCATTTACCCAGCTTCAGCCTGATGTCAGGGCGCCTCAGGTGGCTTTAAAGGTAGTGTGCCAGCTTTCCTGGACCGTATGGAGTTAATGGCCCAGATAAGGAGAACCGGATTTTTAGAACTTATCCATACTTTCAAAACTCATGGAAACGTCTTAAATTCTTCAAATTTTGAGTACCCCAGTGCGAAATTCGCCCCGACGGGTTGTCGGTCGTACCCCAACCACATTTCACACCACTATGAACAATAAACGCACACACTGAAATCGCTATTACTGATATGCTCATCCAATCAAGTTTCGATAAACCCGTTCATCATCATCTCCTGCGGTTTCGAACACGCCTGTTAGGTGGTGCGGTAGACCGCGCCCAAAGCCAGGGCCCCAGTAACGTGAGGTAGCCGAGTCGGGGCAGCGTGCGCTGACCCAAGCCGGGGCCGCGCGTCCTCCCGGTGTCATGTGATAGCCCGGGGCTGCCCGCGGGGATGCGGTAGACCGCGCCCAAAGCTGCGGCCCCGGCTTGGGTCAGCGCACGCTGCCCCGACTCGGCTACCTCACGTTACCGGGGCCCTGGCTTTGGGCGCGGCTTCTGCTCATACTTTGTGGTGCGGTGGTGGTGCGTCGGGCCGCGTGCTCTGACTTGGCCAAGAAAAATGCGTCAGCTGATCATTGTCATTTCTGCCACTTGCGTGTGGTGAAATGGGGTCATAACTTAACCCTCGCCCGTATAGGGGGGGGGGGGGGTCGAACGGACCCCCCCCCTCGGTTTTTCGCGAATAACTCGCGTAAAAAGCGGCCGATCGCGACGAAACTTTCAGTACCCTCGCGTTAATAAATTTTACACCTACCCTGAAATTTTCATGACCCTGACCCTAATGACCTTTGACCTGTGACCTACTTTTCGAGACCATGTTTGGCCGGAATCGCGATTCGGCGTATGTCGGCTCGCATTAGCCGCGCGTTTGCAGTCTTTTCGTGGTTTCAAGCGTTCAAACATGGGATATGATGTTGCTCCCATGCATTAGGGTGGGTGTCAAGGTCACCGGAAGGTCAGGTCAGGTCATTGACCTTTGATGACCTCGGTTCACTTTTTCGAGTTTTACATGTTTCTAGGCCAGTTTTTGGAGCTGAATTCGAATTTAGCAACCATATGAACATTTACGAAGTAGTTTTGGCACCTTCGTAACATGTTACGAAGCTGTCAGAGGCGGCTGCCACCTACTAGGAATACCCGGCTGGTTGACCTGACCTGACCTGACCCGACCTGGCCTAAATGCATGAAGACATCATCTGTGATCAAAACTAACATGATATTCGTGATCGGCACCCCGAAAAACCCATTAGCAGCCACGCTTTACGACTTTCTAACAGGTCCCGATTTCCCCGACTTTTGTGTCATTGACCTGACCTGGAAGGTCAACCGATGATCTAGGACCTTAAAATTGGGTATCATCGGCTTCCTCTCGTCACGGGCAACACGCTCGTTTTTTCCGCGAAGCTCTAGCTCGATCAGGGGCGAAACGGCAAGGGGGGGGGTCCAACGGACCCCCCCCCCTTATACGTTCGCGGCTGGAAAAACACCAATACGGGCGAGGGTTAAGAGACGGCTTTTTCATATCAATTATTTTACATAAAATCATATTTCAAACCATAAATAATGTTCGACAGCCAAATAAAAGAAACAATACCAATACAGGCTTACAGTTTAAGGCTCGACATTGTGTTGTCTACGATTAGACAGCTGATAACTCATTCCCGTACGTCGTAACTCTATAATGACCTTTGCTTATTGTCACATGTGCGCCGCATTCGCGATTGTTGCCTACGCCTGTTTGCAGGTGAGCCCACTACAGTTGTTATACATATCGAAAAACCGATAAACTTTTAGGCGAAAAAGGCACTATTCCAGGCCCATTTTTGATTTTTTTTTGTGATATTAGGTAAAAACAGAAGCTTCTTATCCTAGGAAAAATGAAATGGGAAATCTTTTAAAGGTGGCACACTACCTTTAATTACAGTTGCACATACCAAACGACCTCAGTGCAGCCAGTCTGTGGCCGAAACCATTCGGAACAGACTTCAACGAAAAGTGAGACAAGGTTAGTGCTGCCATTATAGTGCCATTATAGACTTGGGCCCCGTTGGCTTGACCCACTGGAAGGTGGTAGTTATCGGACGCTGCGGGGCATACTCATTTTTCCAAAATGCCTTA
Source organism: Amphibalanus amphitrite (assembly GCF_019059575.1). Classification (NCBI taxonomy): domain Eukaryota; kingdom Metazoa; phylum Arthropoda; class Thecostraca; order Balanomorpha; family Balanidae; genus Amphibalanus; species Amphibalanus amphitrite. Next base: position 34,314 of record NW_024883651.1, read on the forward strand.
GATTTTGCTTTCGTGTTCATGGGCGGCGGAACGGGGAGGGCACCGAGGCACCGCGCCCCCCTTTGATTTTCGAATTTTAACGTCAACCCTGTGGGCGTTGCATGGAAAGAATGGGACACCAAAAGTCGGCAGTGCCCCCCCCCCCTTTAATTGAAGGTGTACCGCCGCTACTGTTCGTGTTTGATGCTCTTTATTCTATAGTCAGCCTTTAGACAGGGGGGGGGGGGGGCACTAATGATCAGTGCCCTAACCCTCAAAAGTTTCCAACATTAATTTTTACTTTTTTAATAGTGAAACTGAAATAAAGCGGATACTGAACTGTGAACATCCAGTTTTTACACTGGCCCCACACAAGCCTCCGAATGCCCAAAGCCGGCCAAAGCAGATCTCTGAGGACTGGCCTTTGGGTGTCTATACCATACCGTGTATTGGTCAATGTCGTCAATGTGTACGACATGCGACCTCGGCGTTTACCATTTTATGCGCTGGAGTGGAAACTGTTGCGCTTGAAAAAAAATCAGGGGAGTGGCTTATTATGAGCGTTCATCAGTCCTAACTACCCGCAAGCGAATGGCTAGCCCTTCCGTCTCCGCTCGCTTGCGATTTGGCATTTATGTAGGTACAAAATAGAGGCAAACGACCACTGAAGGTACGAGTTGCGTTGCGTCTCTTGAACACATCTATAAATCGAATCTGAAAAGAAAAAAAAAATGATATAAAGCGGAAATGGTTAGCATTTACACGCATTCAAAAGGCACCGTTGGACAAACTGTAGGAGCGCATAGCTGCAATATCAGGTTATTGAAATTTTCCTCATGTTTAGGACACAAATTATGGAGGGGCAAGAATATACCTTTGCCCCTCCTCCAAAAGTTTCTTAGGGAACGACGCCTCCTCTGCCACCCCGTATCCGTCGCCTCAGTAAGCGGTCACTGAAGGCCTGGGTTGCCGCTGCGTCACGTTGACGCTTATAATGCCTCCAAAACTAGGTTGAAGAGAGGAAGACTACAATTGAACGTGAATGCTTGCCATTTAAGAAAGGCAACGTATGATGAAGTATTTGGGCATCTGGTTACATCTTCAGATGATCGAACAGAATAATCAGGTATATGGTTTCTTGTCCAAGCTTTGTCACAAATTATGGGGGGGGGGGCAAAAAGATACTTTTGCCCCCACGAGTTTGCCAGGGGGGCAGCTGCCCCCCCTGCCCCCCCCCCCCGAATCCGCCGCCCCTGTTCTGAGTTTTCGACCAAAAACGGCATATGTTCAAAAAATCATATAAAATCACAGAATAGACATATAGACATGCCGTAAACGCCATTAGACTGCCAATACCATGAAGAATCAAATGGTTATCTTCGATTATTGATTATCGTTCCGCATTTTCCAAAATCTTGAACTGAATCTTGGCAATTTCTCGTGACTCCTTCACGACCATGATACATGAATTTCTTAAATTGAACTTTTTTAGCCAAACACGTACAGTGTACACATATGATAAAATGAATGTCACCATCGTGTTCTACGCCCCAAATTACCCATAAAACATGTGTCACAGGCTGCGAATATCAGTTTTTATTTTCGGGGATATGTGCCTGCCCGGTTGACCTGACCTTGACCCTGACCTATGCTTGACTGACCCGTGCATGGAGCTGACACTCTTGTAGGCCTTATATGATGGATTGTGCACCGTTTTGACAGAGTTTATGACAAGAGGCGCCCATTGCGAAGTCCTGAAGTCCATGCTACTGAAAGCCCGATTTCAGGTGTTTGGCCTGACCTTGACCTAACCTGTGACCTCAAAATTCAACTTTAAAGTACTCATCTGAAGCGTCTCGTCACGTTCTTTCGTTTGCCGCCTCGTGCGTTTCGCTGCGCCTATTGGTTCTCGAGTTATCGGCTGGGGGCGTTTAACGCCCCCCCCCCCCCCAGCAAACGGTGGCTGGCGAAATACCCCAGCAACTGCCGGGTTAATATGTTTACGTGTTTTGGAAACGGCGTGACCAGGGACGCTGCCAAACTCTTCAGAGCGTACGACATAACGGACATCGCATCTCAACACCTGACCTTTAATGACCATCAGTGACCTAAGGGTCATCGGTGACGTCATCCCCGGTCGTCAGCCCACCGTGGCTGCACCGGTCCTCTCCTCTCTGACCATCACCTCAGACTATAGGGTTGGTAGAGTGCAGAACATAGTGTACCAACAGACCCACCCAGTTCAGTTTTGTGACACCGTTCAGCCCTGTCAGGAAACAGGCAATATCGAGTTCGGGATCAAAATAGAAAAACTGAAAATAGGGCACCACCAAAATTAAGTGGCCAAAATCCGTTGAGTTTTTAATTTTGGGTATAGGTAGGGGCACCACTTCGATTCATGACCCTCCCCTTGGAGTTTTCCCGGATCCGCCCCTGGTACTAATGCCAACTGAGCCGGTCCCGTAGCTCAGTTGGTTAGAACGTTGGACTCCGCGTGGTGAGAGCATGCGTTCCCGGTTATGACAGTCCGGGTTCGAAGCGCGACGGGCGCTCGACATTTATGGGCCTCCTGACAGGTATGGTTGCGGTTGGTGGCAGGCCGTAGCCAGGCGAAGTCAGCGAGGGGACCGGCCGTGCGCGGCTTTGTGCGCACGTTAAACTTTGGACTCTAAATTCTGCCATAGAATCGGAATTGCGCGATCGGAGGGTAGAGGGCAGGGTCATCGCAACAAGCTTCGCTTAGCGGTGGCTCTGTCCTTGTGAATCCTTCCCATCAAAAGGTTCGGACTAAATAAAAAAAATGCCCCCTTGCAGGATTTAAGGGGGCACGGTGCCCCCCCCCCCCTCCGCCGCCTATGCTAGTTGCAAGGCTGATTTGATCCCTCATAGTCAAAAGGTGGACTACTAGAACCGAAAATTGCTTTGTTTGTAAAGAACTATGCAAGTTGATGGCAAAAAACGCCTGAATTACAACATTTAAAAACATTTTGAAGGCAAAAGACTTCAGCTGTAAGGATTATAAGGCCTTAAAAGGTTGGTACTTTGCAGGTATCAAAGAGGTTCCACCGCGAAAGTCCCGTCGTGAAAACGGCCAATATGTACTACAGTCTGGCAAACCTGAGAAAGAATGGATTTAAAGTGCTGCGGCCGTTGATGCATGTGCGTTTATATCGTGAGAGCATATTTTCTGTCACAACTTTTCGCACACATTTTCCGGACCATACATTTCAAGTGATCAAAACACGTGCAAACTTATTCAGGCGCTTTAACTCCGTTCACGTAAAGTTCAGGTCAGGGTCATTGACCCTGACCTGTATCTCTCCTATATGTGGGTGACATGCATGTGCCGGTGTCAAGGTCACGTAAAGGTCAGGCCATATTCATTTACCTTTGGTGAATTATGTCGATGAATTGGTTCAATTTTTCCAGTTTTTGTTTCCATAGTGGTTTTTGGAGCTGATTTCGAATTTCGCACCATTTGAATATTTACTAAGTAGTTTTGGTACCTTTGTAACGTATAATGAAAACCCCCATAACAACCCCATTTTACGAAGTTCTAGCAGGTCCCGATTTTCCCGACTTTTGGGTCAGTTACCTGACCTGGAAGGTCATAAATGATCTATGTATAGGACCTCAAAATTGGGTATCACTGGTTTCCTCTTGTCACGGGCAACACGCTCGTTTTTTTCCGCGTAGCTCTTTCTCGATCAGGGGCCGAACGACAGGGGAGATCCAACCGACACCCCCCCCCCCCCTCTACACGTTACAAGCTGTGAAACGCCGTACACGGGCGAGATTTAAAATGACATGTAATAAACTGAGCTGCATTCAAACCTGAGTTTGACATTTCAAAACTCGATCCGCCTTTCAATCAAGGCATCCCGCTGATATGTAGATAATGATAAGCCTGAAGCAATGACATTGTAATAGCACGTTGAATTGAGATGGAAACGAAATGTCTGCATTTGTCATTGGATGTAAGCGACGTATAAATGGCGTGTTTGAGCATCATTATGCATTCATAGGTCACTGTTTGCTTTGCGTTTTAAATCCTCTTGTGGATACTGATCCATGGTCCCCTTTTCAGCATGCCTACTACAAACGGTACATACATTCAGTACATACATACGTTTTAAATACTCTTGTGGATACTGATAGATATATGACTAGTCCCCTTTTCAGCATGCCTACTACATACAGTTACCGGTCCCCATTACCGACCCACTTACGGGTGGCATTCCAGTTGCATAGTTCAGCTCCTACGTGGCGGGATGGCTAAAAGATACCATTAGTGTAGCTTTGCTACAGCCGCTGAAATACGCCTTATGCATCATTGCATTACACGTAAAGACGCCTGAAAGTGGTAGCTACCAATTCACAATGACCTCAACTGCATGTGTCGAAACTGCAGGGTTTTTGTGCTGAACATTTAGCAAACGGTGCAGTGGTCTTAAGCGCTGGCGACATAGATGCGGCTTAAACACTACCTTTGTCGCCAATGAGCATCAATTTTGCAGAAGGGCGACATAAGAAAGGAGCTTGGGAATCTGCCGCCCCATTGGCAGCCATGGCCGGGCCGGGAGCGGTGCTGCTGCTGCTCCTGGTGACGTCAGCGGCGGCGGATCAGTACTTGGACCGAGCTTCTCCTCAAGGCCCGGCTGTTCAGACCGTCAGAGCTGGATCCATAATCCAGTGTAGCCTGAAATGTGAAACAGAGCCTACGAATCAATGTACCGGCTTCGCTTACGATCCAGATGACGGCACGTGCCGGCTGTTCTCTGGCGACTGCCGCGGTCCGGCCGTCAACAGCTCTCAGCAGACCACCGAACGCTACATGGCCAGAAACACCTGCCAGGGTAAGGCTGTTTCACAAACATGTTTCGCTTTCCTACGTTCCGTCTTTTCTATCCCCAGGATATTTACATCCTTCTCCTACACGTCCCGTGCCCCAGGCTGGACCGGGCAACTTTGTCCCATGCGGGTAGCTCCACCCCTTCAGGAGCAACAATCTTTCATATAAGGCCTACAAGAGTGTCAGCTCCATTTAGGGGTCATTCAAGCATAGGTCAGGCTCAAGGTCAGGTCAACCGGGTAGGCACATATCCCCGAAAATCAAAACTGATATTCGCAGCCTGTGACACATATTTTGTGGGTAATTTTGGGCGTAGAACACGATGGTGACATTCATTTTATCATATGTGTACGTGTTTGGTTCAAAAAGTTCAATTTAAGAAATGTATGTATCATGGTCGGGAAGTAGTCACGAGAAATTGCCAAGATTCAGTTCAAGATTTTGTAAAATCGGAACGACAATCAATAATCGAAGATAGTCATTTGATTGTTCATAGTATTGGCAGTCTAATGGCGTTTACGGCATATCTGTATGTCTATTCTGTGATTTTATATGATTTTTTGAACACATGCCTTTTTTGGTCGAAAACCAAGAAATCATGACGTCACTAAAACCTAGATATCTCAAAAATTTCCCAATTGATTTTTTTAAAACTTTGTCACAATAAATTTCAATCAATTCCCTACAGGTACCTAAATTTTGGCGCGCCTGCAGCGCGCCGTTTTTATGGTATAGCTCGGCGAAAAAGTGAGGGCGTCTAACGCCCCCTCCCCAGCAACTCGCGGGTTAAGAAAAAAATTGGCTCTTAAGATCCGTTTGTTGAGAGCTTTCGGTGCTGTTTTCCCCGTCTTTCTACGACCATCGGTTCGGAAGTTAGACAAGGGGGCAGAATTTGCCCCCCCCCCCCAGCAGGGAGCGTGTGGCCGAATAGCCCAGCGGGGCGTGGGTTAATGGAATATGACCCAACCATTTATCCCACTTCCAAGTCATTGCCTCAGGAAATCTAGTGCTGTACTCAATGTATGTTTATAGTGAGTGGAAAACTGTACAAAAAGTGAACTGAAAAAGATGGGAAAACAGGAAAGGGGCCTGCATTGCTTATCGCCATTAGCCATATGCGGGTTCATGAAGTCAAAACATTTATACTTGTGGGAGTTTTTTTTTTTTTTGTTGTTGTTGCAACTGAACACCTGGGGCTGTCAAAGACAGAAGTGAAGAGAGCCAATCCTTGCTATAAATTTCTTGTTTCAGGAACGCATTCGGACCGGTGCGCCTGTCCGGCCGGCTTCAGCCGCTGTGCAGGCCGCTGTCTGAGGCGCCTGGGCCAGACCTCTGGTTTCACCAAATCGGCGGACCGGTGTGCCGCCATCGACGCCCACCTGGCCGTGCCCCGCTCCGACGACGAGAACCAGTGCGCCATGAATGTCGCTGTGGCCGCCGGGAAGTCCGTCTGGCTGGGCCTCACCGACGTCGTCACCGAGGGCCAGTTCGTCGGCGCCGACGGCTGTGGCGTCGTGTCGGCCTCCGGTCCCCGCTGGGGCATAGGACAGCCCAACGACTACCAAGGGCAGGACTATGTTGGAGGACATCCGATGGGATGGAACGACTTCAGAGAGACCGAGCCCTGCTACCCGCTGTGCCAGCTGCAGTTCTGCTACCAGCCCGGCTGTGTGTGAAGGAATTACTTCACTTGCGGGATGCAAAAGAAGGAATAACTAACAGACCAGCGGACTGCAGCCGGCAACGTTATTTCGCTTTTTAGCCCTACTTGGAAATTTGGAATTACTTTACTTTACGAGGCACCGTAATTCATCAGCAGACCGCACCGGAAATGTTATTTCATTATTTTTTTTTTTAGTGACATGCCACTAGTTAGGACAAGACACATCATATTATATAGGGTTGTTAAGAATTGAAACTTTTCAAAACGACAATGTGTTCAAGTCAGGGTTCATACCTTATTTTATTTCCCAAACCGAATTGGCTCTAACGTTTTTCGACTTAGCACGCAGTTTAGCAGCGAATAGGGCAGAAGCTGAAGCGGAGGAAATCGAACGTCGCCCAAGTAAGGCATGTGAATTATCACCGAAAAAAAATACATATAGGTACGTTCATTTTGGAACTAGTTATAAGGACAATGGTGATGTCATGTTGTCGAAGTTGCACTGCAATGTAATGCACAACTGCCATAGACAGAACTGCTCACTCGATTCTAACTTCGGTGACAGTGAAAAGCGAAGTTTTATTGAAATTCGTTGACACTTTGTGCTATCGACATTGGGTGCCAGCTGCCACGAGTGACGTCATCTTAGCAAAATCATTTTTGAAGACACAGTTTTCATGTATTTACCGAACACAATTTGAAATTAAATTATTTAGCGTCAAGAAATTCTTGGCCAGACGCTGAAGTTGCAAAAGCTCACGAGAAAGCATCGATAATTAAGTTGAATTCAAAGCATTAACCAACACCCGCCTGGGGGCAGGGGGCGGATCCAACCCCCCCCCTCCGTTTTTCTGGAATAACTCACAAAACTAAACTTCGTATACCTTCTCCCCCTTCAATTTAACGTCTTTTGTCAAATATTTATGTAAAATTTTACAATTTTTTTAGATGCATCTATTTTATTGATAAAGCTACATTGCTTTTTCGTCAAAAAATGGTAAATGTTTGAAAAATCGCCAAAAATTTAGGCTAAGAGCAAATTCCAAATTAAGGACATGAATAGACGCAGCTCAATGAGTTATTTAAAATGGTTATCCCGTATTCCCCAGAAAATGCGTTTTTTTTACCCCTAAGAAATAACAACTATATTTTTTGGAAAAGAGTAACTAAAATCTAAAAAAACGGAATATGTTATAAAGCTTTATTAGAACATAAGATATTCCAATTTTCAACTTTCTATCTTCAATTTAACCCCCAAATTGTAAAAGCAGCTCCAAAATGTATAGGACATGGTGACGTCATAAGCATTTTCGTGATTTTAGGCACTTCTGAAGATCGGATGTGAAAATAGATGGCAACATTGGATTCCTGGGGCAAATATTGTCTAAAAAATAACATTTTTTTGCGTGTCAATAAAAAAAAACCGCGGCGCGTAGCACCGCGCCGCTTGTGGTACCTTTTTGTACATCAATTTTGGACAATGTGTGAATTTTTTAACCCCAGGTCATGTCAGGTCAGGTCACCAGGTCAAAATAATTGACCAAGCCTAAAAAAGTTTGCAATCTTCTCCAGCCTGCAGTGTTTGTCAGAAAGGTTTGAAACTTGGTGGATTGCATGATGGTATGGGCGCCTATAATTTGTAAATCTCGAATTTTTTATATCCGTGACCTAAGGTCAGGCCAGTGGCGTACCGCGCACCAAACACACCGGGACGGGACATGGCTGCCGTTGCTCTGACTAACTCGGACTGACTGAGGTCTGCCGACGCCGCTGCACATATACTTATCGAGCCCCGGCGGAAGCCGAGATAAGAGGAAACGCTCCGCGGCTGTCAATGTCCACCGGCGGCGAGTGACACGCTCTGTCAATATGACTGTCTTCGCCTGCACATATGACATATTACTCTCTATGATTGATGGAGAGAACAAAGTTAAGTCATTTGTTATCAATTTGCACTTTGCAGGCAGGATGCAACATGGCGATCAAAACATTTTTCGTATCATTAGCTGCGAATTTCAATGGGTGCAATAACCGAAAATGAGTGTCACTGTGCATCAAAGTAAAACTGGAACTCTGATATATAAGCAGTAGACCGACATATTAGTGATATTAATCGATATTATCACAGCAATCAACCCACACCGGTCCCATCATTCCTAAAAAAGTTCAGTTGGTGTCCGCGTTCCTTCAAATGCACAACATATTTTCGTATCCGAGCCCTACATTCGGGTACGACGGTCAGAAACAGTTACCTAACTTTGATCACTGCGGTCGTATGTCGAACCGTAATATCCTATATGCATAGTTACCGATGCTTAAAAATCAACCGTAACATTTTATATGTATGGCCATTAGCCATTGACGACGTGGAAATCCACATTTTAACCACCTAATTGTTTGCTATAATTTGAATGATGATGAAAATGTATCAAACCACCCACGGCTGATACAATATGTCAGATTAAAATAAAATCGGTATTCTGCTTGTATTTTATTTTATTAATATTTTCCCCCGGCCTTCGGCCGGTGGTGGCCGTCAGTGGAGCCTCTGCTAACTTTCAAACGATAGCTGTGACCCGACGGGCGATAGCTGGGTAACTGATTGCAAGGCACCGCATTCCTCGCCGCTCTACGGAGTGTCAGACCGTTAGACAAATGTAGTCCTGTTGACTGTGCTTATGATACAGGGGGGGGGGGAGGGTTGATGGCGGCGTTCAGCAAACATCGTCTGACTCAAACGGAAATGTACAGCATTGCTGTGCTATCAGTAACTGATTAGGGGCACTGGCGGATCCAGGGGGGGGGATTTGGGGCAAATGCCCCCCGCAGCGTCCGAAATCGACGAAAATTTGCGGTTTTTGAAGAATAAGAGAGAGAGAGAGAGAGAGAGAGAGAGAGAGAGAGAGAGAGAGAGAGAGAGAGAGAGAGAGAGAGAGAGAGAGAGAGAGAGAGAGAGAGAGAGAGAGAGAGAGAGAGAGAGAGAGAGAGAGAGAGAGAGAGAGAGAGAGAGAGAGAGAGAGAGTCGGGTCGTGACTTGACCGGTGCCGCCGGGGGACGGAAGGTCAACCCTCCCCTCCTGTCTCACATTTCCCGCTGGTTATCAGCGCTGGGACACTGGTGACCTTTAGACGCGTGTCCCGCGGTCATTGAGCTGAACGGTCACACCTAACGCCACGATCTACCAGCTGTAATGGTGCAGGATGTCATGTCGTAAGGTAGGTCGTGGTGATGCCAATTGCATATACCTGTAACATATATACGTAATTTGGAAACCGATGGCAAACCAAATACCAAACCAATTACCGACCAAAACCATTGAATAATACACAAAAAAAACATGAGGCATTGAGAAACGTAGCAACCTTTCACCAATGTTCGATGTTGATGAAAACCAAAAAGATGAAAAAATGTTAGACCGTAAATGTAAAATAGTAAATTCGTTTAATTTTGGGATTTGTATACCAAAAAGTAGGCATTCAATTAACCCTCGCCGGCACAGGGTGGGGGGGGGGGGGGTTGATGCAACCCCCTAAGGTTTTTCGCGAATAACTCGCGTAAAAAGCGGTTGATCGCGACGAAACTTTAAGTACCCTCGCATTGATCAATTTTACACCTACCCTGAAAATTTCATGACCCTGACCCAAATGACCTTTGACCTGTGACCTCTTTTCCGAGACCATGTTTGGCCGGAATCGCGATTCGGCGTAGGTACGTATTCGGTGTATGTCGGCACGCATTAGCCGCGCGTTTGCAAGCTTTTCGTGGTTTCAAACGTTCAAACATGTGATTTGATGCTGCTCCCATACATTAGGGTGGGTGTCAAGGTCACCTGAAGGTCAGATCAGGTCATTGACCTTTGGTGACCTCGGGTGACCTCGGTTCACTTTTTCGAGTTTTACATGTTTCTACATGTAAATGTAGAAATGTTTCTACATGTTTCTAAATGTTTCTAAATGTTTCTAATGCATGCCTCCACAAATGTAAATGAAACATGTTTCTACATGTTTCTACATGTTTCTACATGTAGGCTAGTTTTGGAGCTGAATTCGAATTTAGCAACCATTTGAACATTTACGAAGTAGTTTTGGTGCCTTCGTAACATGTTACGAAGCTGTCAGAGGCGGTTGACACGTATTACGAATACCCGTAACAACCCCTACCGGTTGACCTGACCTGACCTGACCCGACCTGGTTGTATTTATTTGCTGTTGGAGTCAGAAGGAGATGGAAAAGTCATTATAAGAACAGCTAGAGCTTGAAGAAAGTGGATGACATGCTCAGATGTCAGGTAGCACACTATTCGAACAAGGTAAATGTAGAATGGTTGACTTTAAAAGACTTAATCATGCCATAGGGATATCATGTTCCACTCTCAAGTTTCTGGGCCCGCGCCCTGCTGGGGGGGGGGGGGGGGAGGGGTTATGTTTGAACACCCCCTTGTGGTTTTTCGCGAATATCTCAAAAACGGTGGCGCAGAGCGCCGCCGTTTTTGGTACACCTTATTATACATCAATTCTACACATGTTGTGAAATTTTCAGACCAAGGTCATTCAAGGTCAGGTCACCAGGTCACTTGAAGTCAAAGTGACCTCACCTCATAAAAAGTTTCAATGTCTGCCATAGCTACACCAAGTGACCGATCGCTTTGAAACTTTCAGCGATTGATAAGGGTAAAGGCCGCCGTCCACTGACTGAATTTCGTCCGGAGTCCGTCAGGAATGTCGCCGCACGCTGACCGCATCCGGACCGCAGACGGAAAGCTCACGGACACTTGCTAACACTTTGAAGAGCAGTTATCAGTTATTACAAAAGAAAATATAGTAATTTACTAGCATAACATAGTGCTGCCATGTCAAGGAAATTATTTTTACTTACTTCATCTTGAAAGAGTTGAAATTGTGCCCAATGTTCCCATTTGGGAACATCGACAATTTTGGCTCTAGGCTCTGATCCTGGGATTGCACAGCGATTATGAATATTGGTTCTGGCATCTGAAGCCCTGAACAAAATTTAGCAGCCTAAAAAACTTGAATTTCACCCTTATAAAACACCTCTCTTGATTTTTGAAATAGCCCTTTTTTGCCACACTGTACCTTCATCAAGAAAATAATTTCCTTAAAATCGATTTCTTGATAGATTTCCTTATAATTTCCAGTAATGCTTCAACAATAAGTTCCAATTGTACGGGAGAAATAGCAAAAGAAATGCTTCACCACAAAAGCGTCGGGGGCTTCCAAAATTTGGATGTTCCCAAATGGGAACATTGGGCACATCCACTGGTATGTCAGCTCATAATGGACTGACATTGGAAGGCAAAAGCGAAGCTCTTTTTCTCTCTCCTCGCGCTCTCTCACCTCTCTCTCTCTCTCTCTCTCTCTCTCTCTCTCTCTCTCTCTCTCTCTCTCTCTCTCTCTCTCTCCATCTCCCATTTCCTCCCTCCCTCTCTTTTTCTCACTCTCACTTGTTCTCAATTTCCACTGACTCAATTTGCACGTCCTCTCTGGCTGGTTCTGCTCTCACGCTAGGTCCTACACCCAGTGTGTCAAGTGACAGTATCGCTCACGTTACTGATGCTCGGATGATAGAGCGTCGTCTAGTCCAGCGTCATATCCGTCGGCGCCAATGTCAGCGAATGGAGTAGGGTCATTGGTATCGACGAGTCAGAACGCTGGGCCAGGTGAGGGCAGAGCAGGGTGCGAGTCTCTTGGGCTGGGCGGAGATGTCGTCCTTCGGCTCCTGGAATGTCTTCAGACGCCTGCCTTGCACCATGTGTTCTTTGACAACTACTTCTCGTCGTATGCCTTGATGATAGCTCTCCGTCAAAGAGGCATCCGAGCAACGGGCACTGTGCGCGACAACAGGCTGAAGAAGTGTCCCCTGCCTGACAACAAAACTGCTGAAAAGGCGCCCAGGGGACAGCATTGGTACCAATCCACTAACGGGGTGCTGGTTGTGAAGTGGAGAGACAACAGGGCAGTGACAGTGGTCACAAATCACTCGGACATCAGCCCACTCAAAGACGTGCAGCGCTGGTCGGGTGACGAAAAGAAAAAGGTGACGGTCAAGCAGCCGAACCTCATATACGAATATAACTGCAGTACATGGGTGGCGTAGACCTAGTGGACGGAGCGGTGGCGGCATACAGGCCTGTGATCCGGTGGAAGAAATGGTACGGCACGCTCGTCACCAACGCATTCGGTCTACTGAGAGTAGCCAGCTGGCGCATGTACCGCAGCTGCACCGGGAGAAGTGTGGACCAGCTGGTGTTCACTCGCGAGGTCGCTCTGGAGCTCCTAAAAAAAAAAACGAGACAAGAGCCATGTCCGCCAAACGTCACCGGCAGCGGACCAGGACCCAGCAGCGGCCGGGTGACGGTGGTCTCCCGGACTGCACAAAACCACTTCACGTCCCGGCTGCCACTCAAGGCCGCTGCAAGCTGTGTCAAAAAAATACGCGTACAATGTGTAGCATCTGCCAAGTACGACTGCATAACCACTGCAGCCAGAACTACCACACCTAGGCTGCCGCCACGGGGCTGGCACTGCAGACGCATATGTAGTATACAATGATGCTCAGACACTGCTGACTAATCCCGAGCAACGGGCACTGTGCGCGACACAGGCTTGAGATGATGTCTCGCTTCGACAGGTGAGACACTTTGGTGATGGATGGAAAACTGGTATCGCTGGCTTGTGATTTATCGTTCTAAATGTCTCGCTCTACCGTAAGAGTAGAATAAAACGACTTTGGGTGTCAAAAATGTGTGTTGACAAGGGTCGATCAGTGAAGTGAGACCACGATCTCATTGTGGATAGTGACAAGGTCAAAAAGAAGAAAAAGCCCTTCTTTAAAACGTTGTATAATATGTGTTTCTACTGTTGCTTTCTTCGTTTCTATCCGCATACTGCATACGCCTCTTACCCCCTTTTTGTGCCCAATGTTCCCAAATGGGAACATAATTTTTCACCAAGTTCGAAATTTTTTAGGGTAAAACCAATGCCACAGCTGGAATCAGTGACGTCGAAAACCATCGGAATACCATTCGAAATATCAAATATCGCCGTATTTATATGCTTGGTCATTAATGGGTTAAATTTGCAATTGAAAACTCGAAGACGGAAGACTGTACCTGTCCACGTCCGTTCCGCCTGCGTTCTCCGCAGAAAAGTTCAACATGTCGGACTTTGTTATTTCGTTTCCGTAGCAAACGCTTCCGAAACGCTTGCGGAGAGCTGACGGAAAATCAACAGCTGATTGCCGTTCGGATGCGGTCCGCACGGAGCGCACACGATTTCCGTACGGACTGGATGCGCCCATAGGGCTCTGTGTTAAATTCCGTACGGATCGCAAGCGTTGTGGACGGCGGCCTTAACAGTATCTATAAAATGTTTGTCTTAGAATTTTGATATCGGTGACCTAAGGTCCGGTCAACTTTGCGACCTCCCCATTATAAGTCAATAGGAGAAAATTGAAATGCGCCTCTTTTGGACGGAAGACATTATAAACACTCCCAAACACTGAAAAACAAGTGGTTTAGCTACACTGAACATGAAAATGGTGTCCGTGACCCCTGTTTATGCCCCTGAGGTCATCTCAGGTCACGAATGGTGTCTAACAGTTTTTCGCAAATAACTTTTGATAGAGGCATGCTAGAGCGGTAAAAACGCCTTAGATGTGTTCAGCTCGACAATACGGATCGACTGATATGCAAAATGACCCTTTCCGGTCAGGTCATGACCTTGACCTGCGGTCAAATTTACAAGTTGACCTTTCAAGGTCAAGTTATAGTTCATTCGATGCGTCTTGACAAGGGGAGCACGATGCCGGTAAAAGTAAGCTCGTACAAGGCTTGGGTCAAAAGTTATTGCAGAAAAACTGTTTTTAAAAATCGGCAATTTTTGCAGTTTTTGCCTTCTGCAGGCAAAACCGTTGAAGTTAGATCAAATCTGAGAAATTACTCCGAAAGGGCGCTAATAGGGCTATCGAATGCGCTTTTCTGCAGCGCTGTAGCTCTATTGGTTCCCGAGTTATGCGTTGGCTTCCTGGAAACTGTCGACATTCGATCTGGGAATCGGCGAAATTTTGCCTTCAATGACCTCTGTTGACCTTGACCTTTGACCTGACCAAAAAAGTGAACTAAGTGATTTCGTCATTATTTTTGGCGCTCTATCGAACACTGCCTTCCGCGTGACGCTACGTGGCCCAGGAGCCGAGTTAGAAGGGGGTGTTCAATAGGGTGTGTCGATAGTCGCAGATTCGCGTTAGACAAAGATATAAATTGGCGCGAGCATGCCAAAACACTAGCCCTGCAGTTGGTTTTGCGTAAAAATGCGATTTGACGAGGCTCGGGCAGGTCGAAGTTACAGCGAAAAAGTCGCAGTCGACGGTGCTGCCACCTACATTGCCAATAACGGGCACTATCATATCGTGATAATTGGGGTAGTTTCAAATGAGAAATGACTTCTATTTTTGTTCAAACTGCTTAAGAAGAAATAAAACTTTTCGGAAACACACATTTTTCCCAAATATCGCGTTCCATTTTTTCCTGTTGAGTTGTTAGGAAAGTGGTAAATTTCAAGGTTGACGGCTAAAAAACGAAACAGGAGGAACAGAGCAGGAATCACCAAGACGTGTGCCGCGCCGATGCTGTAGCCTGTAGATAAGGGGTGAGCAACAGAACCAGCATACCTAACGATTTTGATTACTGATAGATATTTTTCTCTAAATGGAAGACTATTAGTAACTCAGGCAAGCCTTCTAATATAGGTATCGACAGGGTTGCGGTAAAAGGTACAATCGATGGCACATTACAATTATTCTGAGTTGGGTAACAACACTCTTCAGATACCTACCATCAACAACCTCACTATCTCCTATATGAGAGCTATATCATCTGATTCCAGCGCCCTGAAAACAAACAGGTTATTACCAAAAATCTCTATATTAGCGCCTACCGACATACGCTGAATGACGCTATCAATACCCGACATTTGTAAAAGGTGATTCGCCATACAGCCCGCCGGCGTCGGAGGGGTTGAATAAGTGAGCCAGATTGCCAGCGACTCACCGCTGAACTACCGGGCATAACAAAACGGACGATGCGACATGACTCAGAGATCATCACAGACGCAACGAAAAATGTAACCGAAGGCCATCTGAGCTGTTGTTGTTGTTGTTGTGTGTTCCCTCCAGCCGCGTCACCGCGGTGTAGCCGTGCGGCTCTGGAGGTCCCTCACGGCGGCCGCCAGGGCCGCCACCTCTCCGTCGTCGCGGACGTCTTCCGGGTTCAGGAAAATCGTTCCGTACATCCGGAGACGCCAGCCCATGAGGGCCGGGCACCGGAAGAAGAAGTGCCGGGGCGTGTGGCCTCCTCCCGGCACACGGTGCACCGGCCCGCCGCACAGTCGGTGTCAGGGCACTGGCGGCAATCATCGGAAGGGTTCCGTCCAATCCGGTGAAGGTATTGGCGGGATCCTGACCAGTGGCCCGCGCGGAGCTGGTGGACGTCGACGGCCGACGATCTGTCCCCCGCCGCGGCCGGCGGCGGCAGCCGGTTCTCCATCAGGGTCCGGTACCAGCCCTCCGGCCAGGCGGCGATGGTGCGGTCGCGGGCCAGTCTGGCGGCCGCGCGGTGGGCGGTAGCGACGTCCACCGGGACCGCCGCCTGGGGGAGCGCGGTCGCCTCCTTGGCGATCTGGTCGGCGCGCTCGTTTTCGTCGACGCCGCAATGGGACGGCACCCACTGTAGGTGGATCCGGCGGGACGGACCGGCCAGGGCCGCTAGTTCGGTCCAGATGGCGGCTCCTAGCAGGGTCTTCTGGGACGCCGGGCCCTCTCTCAGCGTCGCGAGGGCCGACTGCGAATCCGAGCAGATGGTGATCGGCGCGCTCGGCTGGTGCGAGTGGTCGCGCAGGTGGTTCAGGGCCGCGCGGAGTGTGACCATCTCCGCCCTGAAGCTCGAGCAGAGTTGACCGGCAGGGACTCGTCGCTCGGGACTCGTAGCTCGTCGGTTGCACCGTCCGGCCACTCCACAAAGGCTCCTGCTCCTCCGCTGCGGACTCCCGCATCCGCCGACCCATCCGTCCAAACCCAGATGGCTTGCTGGGGGAGGGACGCTAGGTGTCTCTGCGCCGCCTGGTGCAGTTCGTCAGGTGGGGCGTCCCGCCGCAACGCTCCGATGTCCAGGGAGAATGTGACGTGTGGGCAGGCGGCCACCTCCCACGGCGGCGCGCGGGCGGGCAGCAGGGGCTCGATCGTGAGCACGATCCCAGCAGCCCGCCAGGTGTCGTGCCCCACCCCGCCCCATCTGAGCTCGTGCGTACCCTCGTTCAGATACGTAATATCGCTATCTGCCACCTCGCGGTTCCCTTGTCAAGCCGAACTCATAGGCTGCGGAATGGGGAGGGCACCGCGGCACCGTGCCCCCTTTGATTTTGGCATTTTAACATTAGCCCTATGGGCGTTGCATGGAATGAATGGGACCAAAAGTCGGCAGTGCCCCCCCTTAATTGAAGGTATTCCGCCGCTACTGGCCGAACTGATGACACGCAATGGCCAGTCAGTCACAGCTCAGCTTCCTGCGGAACACAGGAAGACACATTCAGTGAGAGTCGGTGGTCATTGATTGTGTCATTATTATTGACATGGTGACTAAAGAACGGTTATAGGGTAGCCTGGGGCAAGACGCCCCAGATAATTTATTTTGCTACATAACTTTTATTCCACATAACCTGGAAGGCCAAATTTGCGCTCAATGCGTTCTTTGGACATTTTACTTTAAATTCCACCCCTCAAATTCATTCACTTATGATCGGACTCCCAGCTAGGAAGTGGTTTGTGAAGCAACTGCAAATAGGGCGTTTTGCCCCAACCCCAGGGCAAAACGCCCCACGGCCTGGGGCAAGAAGCCCCATACTCTAGATTAAAGATTAAACATGCTAGTTGACTAAATCTTATATGAAAGGTCCGTTGGACCTTGGGAGGCATGGCACTGAAGTTAGCACCTTCCATCCTATCAGGTGTTCAGCTACGACACTATTGTATGAGCAGGTCTTTCACCTGCCTCATAAGGCCAAATAATAAATTATTGCAATGCAAATGTTAACAAAATACTTCCTTTGCCATCCAGTTGCTGAGAAAAGTACATATAAATGCATAGAAACATACCGTTCGCCAGCTACCGAACGTTAGGAAGTGGGTAGTCCGAACAACACATGAGGTAAAACGCCCCATGGGGCTTTTTGCCCCGCGACCTACTGGGGCGTTTTACCCCATCACGTAGTTCGGTCAGAGAACAACGCCTTGCACTCCAGCAAGACATAATTTAACACGAACCAACCCGGCATTGTAAGCGTTAGACAATAGTTGTTCAAAATACATAAAAGTCGTTAACCTGATGTGGACGATAAAAGAACGCCATGATGCATGATCTGACAACAAAACATAAAAATCACTCCAAAAACACATTTTTGGCTATATCTCCCTAAAGAGCCATCACAATTTATTTCCAGTCTGCTCATATAATGATCGTATAGTGCACGTTTTATAGAAGAGAGGATGTTTCCCCAGAACCTTGCCAGTTCCGAGAAACATCGGTGAGGCGTTTTACCTCGGCGGGGCGACTTGCCCCGGTCTACCCTATTGCGCCAATACTGTTGCCAGTAGCAGCACCACCAATCTTTTGAACTAAAACCACTTGACATCGGTAAAAAGAAACCCTCTAGCTTTTTTTCAAGCAATCCGTGAAATAGAGGGGATTAGAAAAACCGAAAACCCAAATATTAGCACTATAAAGATAACATAGATCTTAAATTTTGGCCAACATTTTTAAAGCATAGGTACATCAGAGGAGATGTTGGCGGCTTACCGTCGCGTCTGTGATGATCTCTGAGTCATGTCGCATCGTCCGTTTTGTTACGCCCGGTAGTTCAGCGGTGAGTCGCTGGCAATCTGGCTCACTGATTCAACCCCTCCGACGCCGGCGGGCTGTGATGCGAATCACCTTTTACAAATGTTGGGTATTGATACCGTCATTCAGCATATGTCGGTAGGCGCTAATACAGAGATTTTTGATGATAACCTGTTTGTTTTCAGGGCGCTGGAATCAGATGAAATAGCTCCCATATAGGAGATAGTGAGGTTGTTGATGGTAGGTATCTGAAGAGTGTTGTTTCCCAACTCAGATTAATTGTAATGTGCCATCGATTGTACCTTTTACCGCAACCCTGTCGATACCTATATTAGAAGGCTTGCCTGAGTTACTAATAGTCTTTCATTTAGAGAAAAATATCTATCAGTAATCAAAATCGTTAGGTATGCTGGTTCTGTTGCTTACCCCTTATCTACAGGCTACAGCATCGGCGCGGCGCACGTCTTGGAGTGATTCCTGCTCTGTTCCTCCTGTTTCGTTTTTTAGCCGTCAACTTTGAAATTTACCACTTTCCTAACAACTCAACAGGAAAAAATGGAACGCGATATTTGGGAAAAATGTATGTTTCCGAATTGTTTTATTTCTTCTTAAGCAGTTTGAACAAAAATAGAAGTCATTTCTCATTTGAAACTACCCCAATTATAACGATATGATAGTGCCCGTTATTGGCAATGTAGGTGGCAGCACCGTCGACTGCGACTTTTTCGCTGTAACTTCGACCTGCCCGAGCCTCGTCAAATCGCATTTTTACGCAAAACCAACTGCAGGGCTAGTGTTTTGGGATGCTCCCGCCAATTTATATCTTTGTCTAACGCGAATCTGTGAGAAAAACCCCTCTGTCGACACACCCTACTGCAGAGCCACCACAACAATTCTTGAAACTGCACATGAGTGACACATGTTCTGATTTCAGCAGCATGTTGTAATGGCATTGGGTGGTAATGGCATACTAATAAATTTAGTAGGCACTACTTGTTGCATCAATGTTAAATAGGGAAGATCAATACATACTTGGGAAGCTGATGTCAAAGTTAGTTATGAAAGAATCACTTCAAACAAGTTATGAAAATGTTGTGAAAGGGTTCCAAATAATTTACAAAAGGGCCGTGTCGAATGACTGCAGTGTCACAAAATTATATTAATGCTTGGGTATTAGAGGGGAAAATTCCTCTCCAAAAAAAGATGAGGGTGGTATATTCTTGATAAGGTTAGCCCCGCCCCCCCCCCCCCCAAAAAAAAGAACAGAAGAAGGAAAAATTGCACACTTTTCTGTAAAATGGTAGAATCTGATGCGATCATGCAATTAGATGCTCTTTCATGAGTGGTAAATTGCTATTGAAAGTTGGAGGTGGGAGTGGAAAATTATTTTCATTTGGATGTCTTGTTCCACCCAAATTGACAAATTTTGGGACACTGCAAACGAGTTATGAAAATTTTGCCAAAGGGTTCAACAAGTTAACAAAAGTGTTGTTTGAAATGAGTTATGTAAAGGCTGTGAAAGAGTTATGAAGAATTTGCAAAAGGGTTCCTTCAAAAGAGTTACGAAAAGGTTCCGAAAGAGTTACAATGAGTTAATGAAGAGATTTTACGAATGAGATATGAAAAAGTTGTCAGAGGGTCACAAATAATCTATGAGAAATTTGCTTTGAATGAATTATGACAGGGCTGTGAAAGGGTTACAATAAGTTAATGAAAAGCCTCTTTCGAATGAGTCAGGAAAATGTCGCGAAAGGGTTGCAAATAATTTACGAAAGGGTTATTTTGAATGAGCTATGAAAATATTGCACATAGTTAAAAATAAGTTATGAAAGGGTTACTCTGAATAAACTAATAAAAGGCTGAAAAAGGGTTACCATGAGTTTACGAAAGGGTTGTTTCAAATAAGTTATGAAAAGGCTGCGAAAGGGTTACGAAGGGCTTGCGTAAAGGCTTAGTGAAAGGGTTATGACCTAACAAGTTGCGAAAAAATCACAGCAGCTTTAGGAAAAGAATATGAATGGATAAAGAAGTAACAAATTTTGTTGCAACAAGTGAGGAACGATGTCACACTAACGGGGCTATAATTATACTCAGAAATAAAAAGCATCTCAGTCTAGTCCATGAAGACTGAAGAGCAGGCTGCACTTAATTGGTGGCTTACCTCGAAATCACTGGCCGACTCACCCCTTCCACTAGATTGATCGGGCGATTAAACACCCTTTTTCAAATAACGGAAACCCAGGCAATTGCCTAAAACCCAGAAGAAACGTTTGAACCGCTGGAAATGACGAGAAATTGGCGGCAATATACAGGGAGGGTACACTGCGCAACAAATGTCTTATAAGCGCATGGAACGTATGCAGTTTCCAAAGCTCTTGATAATATCAAGAACATGTTTTTTTTTCTTCTAATCCCCATCTGGCCAAATGTCCGCCTTTACACGGGGCCTGCACCCTAACGCTGATCTGACCTGACGGGAAATGTGGTTGGTGTCACAATATCCAGCTTGAATCAAAGGTCAGGTATGCCAAGTTTCAGCTCTCCATATCCGACGCGTTCATAGTTATCGCAAAAAACCTATGGGGGAGGGGGGCGCACCCGTCCCCTCGGCCTGCGAGGGTTAGGTCTCCTCAGGCTCATATTTGCTACATCCACGTATATATCATATTTGCTCATATTTGCTCTGTTTGTGTTTCAGGATATCAGCGGAGTCGCGGACCACCCCGAGGAGGCGCCACTAGGGAGAACAAGTCGAGGAACAGATATATGCATACAGTATCAGACAAGTTCAAAATGTGTCAACTGTACATATATTTGAAAAAGAAAATGAAAACATTCACAAATAATATGGTATACCATTACCGTTTTATTGAGGCCGGGAAGTTACAAATCGATAGGTTTTAGACAAATAGGTAGATTTTATAAGTGGAAAACAATGGGAACGTTTTTGGTTATATTACTTTAAGTTGGCTTCACATGTGTTTCGATATCTTTTTCAAGCCATAAAGACAAAATAAAATGTAAATAATTCGCCTAAACATCAAAGTTGTCAAAATAGTTTGCGGCACAGATTAAAATTCAAATAGCAATGCTTCACACCCGTCGCTTCTCACTTTGCACTTCTAGTTTTTAGATCGTGCAAAATAAGCTCAGCCGTAAATCTGCTCAGTTTCACTTTTCCTGCATTACCATTTAGATTGTCAAATATGTGAATATAAGCTGCTTCTACAGCCTGCCTATGCTTCTTTGTCAAACCCCTACACAACACAGACATATCATCCCAGTTGGGGAGATGTCCCGCCTCATCTACGTGTTGCACAAGGGCGTTGGACAGACGGTGGTACCTAAGGTCACTCTTATGCTCCTTTTGCCTGGTTTTAATGCCCCTGTATGTTTCACCGACGTAACATTTATCACATGCACCACAAGGAATTTTGTAAACGACACTATCCTCATTAGTAGAACCTTTCTTCTTCGTTTGCACAAGGTTTTTAATGGTCAGGCCCGCTGGGGATGAAATATTGATAATTTCCCTTACAAAATTGTCCACAGCTTCTACTTCTTTTGATGCTGGGACTGAGAGATACCTCCTCTTGCTATTCCTTGTGGCGTTTGAAGCTCTAGCTCGTATTTTGACGGCCCTCTTCTCTAGCTGACATAAAAGACCTGGCGGGTACTTGAGTCCAATAAATACTTCTTTAATGTAGTTCAGCTCGTCCCTGATAAATTCTTCTGAGCAAATGCGAAGTGCTCGAAGATAAAATCCCAGCACGACTCCAGTTTTTGTTCGACTGCTGTGCGCCGAGTAGAAGTGTATCAGGTCATTCTTGTTGGTGGGCTTCCGGTACACTGAAAATACAGCCTTGTTGCCCCGATTATGGATGCACGCGTCCAGAAATGCAATAATGCCATCTTCCTCCTCTTCGGAGGTAAATTGTATCTTCTGATGCACACTGTTCAGCTGCTGCAAAATACAATTTAAATCCACATCTTTGTTGATGATGACCAGAATGTCATCGACATACCGGAGCCAGGTCGTATCGGTACCAGCAATGCTCAAGAAGTGGTCCGCTTCTAATGTCTCCATGAAAAGGCAGGCGAGTACCGGGCTCAACGGCGAACCCATCGCCAGGCCATCAATCTGCTTGAATTCGGTCCCTTCAAATTCCTCTGTCTCCAGAGTGTTAGACCAAAACCCGGACATCACTCTTCCAGTGCCAAGGGAAGACTTTGTTAGGCTGGTACGTCTCTGCGTGGAATTTGGGGCTTTGGAATTTGAAGGGACCGAATTCAAGCAGATTGATGGCCTGGCGATGGGTTCGCCGTTGAGCCCGGTACTCGCCTGCCTTTTCATGGAGACATTAGAAGCGGACCACTTCTTGAGCATTGCTGGTACACTCGGGGGCAGATTGATGTTCTACAACTCTTTATCCACCGGGTTCCTATGGCCCAGCATTGGCAGCAGCCGCCTGGTACCGGTAGACTGTGCCGCTTCACTTACTTGTCAAGCGGCACAGCCTACCCACACCGTATGACACCGGTCTGGGTCGGTGGCTGGAAGGTGATGTGGGCCGCCTGTGACGTCAGCGCAGCGGTGAGGGCCGAGCCCGGAGGCATGGCTCGGGTCGGCGCGGCGCGGCGGCTGGCGAGGGCTGGGGAGTGAGGTGGGGTGGGAGCACGGACCATCGCGCGGCTGAGAGAGTGTAGTTAACTTTCGCGTGTCAAGGCGCCAATTATTCTACCTAACAATTGTGCTAAAGCAGTTGTTAAAATGTCCCATCCCCAAGACAGCGCCTATCATCATACTTGCCATGCACATTACGACACACTTAAGCGTGGCAATGGGACAGCCGATAGAACTTTTGTCACTCGTGCATCGATGTGCGGAGCTATATTTTGTATAACATATTAGCATTAAGGCCTTGATTGAGCAGATTGGTGTCTATTGTTTCGCACGGCAATCGTCCAGAGACGTGGGAACTGGGAGTTATGAGTAGTGCCTCAGCCAGCGCCCCAATTTAAGGCGATTATTACTGTTGCTCTAATATGTGATCGCAGGGCTAGCCCCCCCCCCCCAATAGCAAACCGTTCCAACTAGGAGCCAAAAAGTCAACCACTCAGGGGCGTTCGAACCGGGCTTCTCCCACCGGCCAATTCACGACGGGAGCGTTCATCCACTGAGCTACCGAGAATGGTCCTCGGCTGCACAAAACAAAATGACATTCACCCGCTGACCGCCAATGACAGTATTGTGACATTTGATCGCGTTTGACCGCGGCAGGTGGTCGCTGGTCTCGGCAGCTCAGTGGATACACGCTAGTGTCGTAGGGTGGCCGGTTCGAGAAGCCCGGTTCGAACCTTCCCCGGCGCGTGACTTATTTGTTCCTAGTTGTAACGATTTGCTTTTGGTGGCTGCGACCACACATTAGAGGAACAGTAAGAGTTGTTTAAAGTTGGGACGCCGCGCTATCCAAAAACCCCAGCCTCTGGACGATTGATGTGCGAAATAATAGACACCAATGAGCTCAATCAAGGCCTTAATACTTATCTGTGAGGTATAAACAATGTAGCTCCGCAACTCGATGCACGTGTGATATAAATTCTATCGGCTGTCCCAATGCCAGGTAGAGCAATGTTAGGTAGAATAATTGGCGCCTTGAGACGCGAAAGTTAACTACACTCTCTCAGCCGCGCGATGGTCCGTGCTCCCGCCCCACCTCACTCCCCAGCCGCCGCGCCGCGCCGACCCGAGCCATGCCTCCGGGCTCGGCCCTCACCGCTGCGCTGACGTCACAGGCGGCCCACATCGCCTTCCAGCCACCGACCCAGACCGGTGTCATACGGTGTGGGTAGGCTGTGCCGCTTGACAAGTAAGTGAAGCGGCACAGTCTACCGGTACCAGGCGGCTGCTGCCAATGCTGAGCCATAGGAACCCGGTGGATAAAGAGTTGTGGAACATCAATCTGCCCCCGAGTGTACCGATACGACCTGGCTCCGGTATGTCGATGACATTCTGGTCATCATCAACAAAGATGTGGATTTAAATTGTATTTTGCAGCAGCTGAACAGTGTGCATCAGAAGATACAATTTACCTCCGAAGAGGAGGAAGATGGCACTATTGCATTTCTGGACGCGTGCATCCATAATCGGGGCAACAAGGCTGTATTTTCAGTGTACCGGAAGCCCACCAACAAGAATGACCTGATACACTTCTACTCGGCGCACAGCAGTCGAACAAAAACTGGAGTCGTGCTGGGATTTTATCTTCGAGCACTTCGCATTTGCTCAGAAGAATTTATCAGGGACGAGCTGAACTACATTAAAGAAGTATTTATTGGACTCAAGTACCCGCCAGGTCTTTTATGTCAGCTAGAGAAGAGGGCCGTCAAAATACGAGCTAGAGCTTCAAACGCCACAAGGAATAGCAAGAGGAGGTATCTCTCAGTCCCAGCATCAAAAGAAGTAGAAGCTGTGGACAATTTTGTAAGGGAAATTATCAATATTTCATCCCCAGCGGGCCTGACCATTAAAAACCTTGTGCAAACGAAGAAGAAAGGTTCTACTAATGAGGATAGTGTCGTTTACAAAATTCCTTGTGGTGCATGTGATAAATGTTACGTCGGTGAAACATACAGGGGCATTAAAACCAGGCAAAAGGAGCATAAGAGTGACCTTAGGTACCACCGTCTGTCCAACGCCCTTGTGCAACACGTAGATGAGGCGGGACATCTCCCCAACTGGGATGATATGTCTGTGTTGTGTAGGGGTTTGACAAAGAAGCATAGGCAGGCTGTAGAAGCAGCTTATATTCACATATTTGACAATCTAAATGGTAATGCAGGAAAAGTGAAACTGAGCAGATTTACGGCTGAACTTATGGTTGGATGATGATGTAAATAATAAACCAAATTATTACAAATGCATTCAAATATATTCAAAAAGACACACAAAGCTTTCGGTTCATGGAACCTTGATCACTGTGCAAATGTGCAAACCTTGTCATCAAACCTTGGAGCTTTCGGTTCATGGAACCTTGTCACTGTGCAAATCACATTTGCACAGTGATCAAGGTTCCATGAACCGAAAGCTTTGTGTGTCTTTTTGAATATATTTGAATGCATTTGTAATAATTTGGTTTATTATTTACATCATCATCCAACCTGTCATGGATACTCAACAAGGCTGAACTTATTATGCACGATCTAAAAACTAGAAGTGCAAAGTGAGAAGCGACGGGTGTGAAGCATTGCTATTTGAATTTTAATCTGTGCCGCAAACTATTTTGACAACTTTGATGTTTAGGCGAATTATTTACATTTTATTTTGTCTTTATGGCTTGAAAAAGATTTTGTCATCAAACCTTGAACTTATTATGCACGATCTAAAAACTAGAAGTGCAAAGTGAGAAGCGACGGGTGTGAAGCATTGCTATTATAATTTTAATCTGTGCCGCAAACTATTTTGACAACTTTGATGTTTAGGCGAATTATTTACATTTTATTTTGTCTTTATGGCTTGAAAAAGATTTATATCGAAACACATGTGTAGCCAACTTAAAGTAATATAACCAAAAACGTTCCCATTGTTTTCCACTTATAATTAAATTTGTCTATCTATATCAATCAAGGTAGATTTTAGATGAGTTTTGGCATCATTATGTACAAAATGGGGATGTTTGATGTTCATCACGTGTAAATAGTTGTATACCTATTCGATGTGTTACGGGGTGGCCTTTGTTGTTATACAAGTACATAAAACTGTTGTTCGATGATGTTTTTTTTAAATGGGCTTAGTGAGTAATTACTGTTGTTAATAGGCTTCATGTTTTTTATGTTACATGCTTGTGTAATGTGTTTTCTCGTAAAAGCTATTATACATTAGGAGGAATGTACGGAACGGTGCATACAACATCTGTACCGAACCATTACATGGTAACCATGGCGTGTGGTGGCCACTGGATGTAGTGTAAATATAACTTAGCTAGGCACGACTCAGCCAACTGCGAAGG